>NW_017805824.1:706077-753514 GCF_001891065.2 Hippocampus comes
TTAAATGGATAGACACAAAACAAAACTCTCTCTCTCTCTCTCTCTCTCTCTCTCTCTCTCACTCTCTCTCTCTCTCTCTCTCTCTGTCCATATATATATATATATATATAAAATGAATCTCCAATTCATCAGCTACTCAACAAAACAATTGGCAGATTAGAAATTCTATCTCCAATTACATCCCTCTATTGTATTTTAAGATCTTTTTAGGGGTGACACGATTCCCAAATTTGTCCGGTCTGTTATGCCCATTGTACCAGTTTATTTCTACACACAATGGTGCGTTAGTCTGCAGTAACAATCTGTGTGGGAGGTAAATGATCACTGCAGATATTTTGCTTCCAATATTTTTTGGAATCAAATTATTCAACTGATTCAATTCATTGTTTCAGTCTCAATTATACACATTTATGTGAGCACACTGCAATAACCTTATAGGCTGCCCGTGTGATACAGGCTGTCCTCAGTTCGTATAAGTAGAGTTGCCGAAAGATCTCGATGGCACAGTCGTTTATGGGAAGGCAAATCGTTTCATCTCATTGCGCAACAATGGCTACTGAGGGATTTTCCAGCTAATGTTCGAGCAATCCCGGACGAAGTACAAGAAGCTGTGGGCTAAAAACATAAAAGTAAGAAATGTATTATCTTTATTATTTTTTTTTTTTTAATGTGAAGTGAGGAAAAATGTGATTTTAAAAATTCCTGCATGCGCATGGACTGACAGGAAGCACAGCCAAGGTAAGGCGGCGAGAAGGTGAAAAACAGGGTACTTGTAGTGAAATTAGACTATTATCAGCCCGGGTCTGTGTTTGTGCTGCCGTCAACGACACAGGAGGTAGCGAGCGGTGGCAGTGCTGAGGGGTACTGAAGCGAAAGCGCACCTGAAGCCGGAGGCAGCTGTGTGAAGAGCCCGCGGCATACCTGTGAAGCGTGAATGCAGCTGCAGATGCTGCTGAAAGGTTTTGCTGGTGTAAGCAAGCGCGAAAGCCTCACCAGAGACCTGAATAGATGCATGATTAAAAAATAAATAAATAAAATACAGGCATGCATGCACTCACACACAGGCAGACATGAACACAGTGCTTCCTTTCATTTTGGTCTACTCCTGGGAATTTTCAAATTTATTTATTTTTTTCTGGGATCCCACGCTTTCCTCCTCACTTGTCTTTGGACTCTTGGCTCTAAAAATAAATGCCGTTTTTAGATCAGACAGGCAATGGAAGTTGCAGGTCCAAGCATGATGTTTGTATACACTCCATGATGGGCTTGAATCAAAATATTTACCGGAGCACATCCTTGCCACTTTTAGGGTCTGACACCACCATGCATCAGGATGTGAAGACTATCTGGGCAGGACAGCTGGTGATTGCAAACAGTAAAATGTTCATGGCTCTTTTTTCATCTTACACCGCATACAGACACACTCCTCTCAAATACACATACTTTTCCCCATGTAGTCCTCTTGCTGCAGCCATGTACATGCAGCTGCTTATTTGCAGTCAGCGCTTATTATTTTAGGAAGCAGTTGTGTGTGCTACTTTCAGTCTATTTCGACTCCTTTGCTCTGAATAAATGAATGAATGATTAAATGTATCAATCTGTGACAGATAAGCAACTTTGGTATGTTTGTTGTTTTTACATTGTGTTTTTGTGTGCCAGTTGGGGGAGAAAAACAAGTGTGACTGTATCCCCAGAGACTGGAATGAATTAAATAACAAAAATAAACAAAAAGGGTTTAAAATTAGAGCATCTTTGAAGTTGACCAGTTTCTCAGTTTGAAATAATGTCCGGTCTTTGATTAAAAGGATGGTAATTAAAAACCGTGCGTTATCCAGTTCATTGAAAAATAATCAACACATTAATCGATTATAATAATTATTAGTTGAAGCCCGAGAAAGTGTTACTACTCTGGTACATTGAGATACTTTTTACTCACCGGTTTTATTTATCTTCAGTATCTTTTATTGCTTGCACGATCTTTTGTGTCTGTTTGTCTGAGAGACTTTGTGCCTCAGGCACTGTCATGCGACCGTTTCGCCAATCCAAACTAACCACTAGTGACGTTTGACTCCATTTTACCAATCAACATTGAAAACGGCGCACACCTTGCAGTCACAAGAGGCAGAACACCCCTGGCCTCACATTCAATCTTTTCTTACCTGACAAACTAGGAATAAAAGACAGCTATGCCATGCCCAGCCAGCATCTGTCTGCCTAAAATTTTCCACATTTCAGCTGAAAAGAACTTCACTTCGAACTTGTGGTTTCTCTGCCTGGTGAGCGTATTCTGCTGTTTCACGAGTGTAAACAAAGAAACTGAATTTAAGACCCTTTCTTGCCTTGATTTTCTGAAGATTTAAATTATCATTGTTTTACGTAGTTATATTGTTGTGCAAGTTTAATCTTTTTATTTTATATTTTTAGCTGCATGACATTTATGCTTATTTTCGAAAAAAAGATTAGTTACTTAACCAGTTGGTTGCGGGGTATTTATTTATTTTTTTTCTGAGTACTCTTATTCAAGTAATTATTTGAACGAGTCATCTGTTACCCCAAAGTAAGAGTGCTCTTACTCGGGTGTGATTTTTGTTTGCTCCACCCTCCTCTGCTCACAAAACAGATCACAAAAAACAGATGTTGGAGTTTGGAGGTTCCTCTGTAATGTATAATCGTTTTCTTGCTTGATTGGCCTGTATAAAGCCAGTGCTGAGACTGAAGGTCATAGCTTGTTGTCATTGAGCAGACAGTCTGATTTGCTTGGAGATGCTGATGGGCAAGCTGCGTAGGCACCTGTTTGACAGGAGCAGTGAGGAGAGATTCTGTCGCTCATGGGGGTAGGGGGGGTGGGGGAGTTGCATCTTGGAGGATATTTGTGGGAAGCTGCAAAGACATAATGCGAATGTGTGTGCATGACAGTTTGTTTGTGTAAATACCATTTCCCCCCCACAATTCCCTGTCAGAGGCGCCATGGCTTGATGTGACACTTCTCCCTAGCTTCAGTGTCGTCGGCGCGGCTGCAAGAGAAAAGAGAGAACGTGGTGGGGTGAGAATCAGAACCCCTCAGGGACTTTTGCAAGTAAGAACCCTGAGTGGGGATGACAAAAAAGATTGACGTTTGCTTCTGACAGGTCACTCAAACACCCTCGTTTTGGAGAGATCTGAACTGTGCTAGCTGTATAAAAGGAGGCCTGCTCTTGGCTCCCGAAATGTTCCTCGCAGTGCTTTTTGGTGGCGTGACATTCAACACACTTTTCTCATCCAGCTTTCGTCAACAGTGCAAAGACTCGAGAAGAAAACGTTGGACTACTGCAACAACAGGACGTTTCTATTTCTAATAAAGCTTGTCGCTTTCTTTCTTCTTTTTAGTCACACACGTTAGGCCAGGTTATGATAACACTCTTGCTTCAATAACACACATCTTGAAAGCAGTGTGTTGTCAGCTATGCTGAACGGGCGAAATAGTAAGATTTTAAATGAAATGTCGGGGTCATGAAATGCGCTTATGTAAGGTGTCTCCACGTGATAAAATCATAAAATTGCCCGTGCAGCTGACAATGTTCCAGGCTTTGCCCTGACCCCAGTTAGCAGGCTCCCCTGGGACGGCTTCATCAGATGGCAGATTAGATAGACACTGCTGGTTTGACTGGGATGATGTTGAACAGTCACAGCCTCCTCTGGGATCATGAGCTTACTGTTTGTCTTTGTTTGGGTTGCTAAAATGTACCACGAACATTAGAAACTGGAGATAATGGAACAGGCAAACAAGCCGGCGGCCTGACCCTCTTTCATCTGTGAGGAGGAGAAGGAGGTGAAAGGACAAAGAGTCTGAAAATAACGCACAGATTTTTAAGTCCTTACACACGAGCTGGCCTTTTGCTAATTATCAATGGTGGGGTCGCGTGACTTTGCGACATAAATGCAAACCTCGATTTCAGATTGTTGGCAAGCTCGAGAACGCACACGCTGATCACAGTCACAAAGGTGGTTGTTTAAAGGCCTGGAGGAAGAAATATAACAGTACGAGGACATTTTTCTGTTTCAGTTTAGGGCTGTCACAAGCTATTCTTTTTAGAATTGGCTATTTTTGTGGTTGACTTTGCCGAGTCAGCCCATTTTGACTTTACATTTTTGGGGAGAAATGTCTTTTACAAAAAAACGAGACCAAGAACAGTCGAGCACCGACTCGCCCCTAAACTCCCTGTTTCCTTATCGTGGGTGTGTTCAGAAATATGCTCCGAGCGCGCACTGCTTAACTCCGACTGTTCGTAAACGCAAAGCGTTGTTCAAATCTGCGGTTCGATTATTGTAAGTGCTCCTGAAAAAGAGTGCTGGAGTCCAGTGCATTTGGCAGTACAGGTAGAAGGAAATGAAAAGGGTTCAAGCACAAGCTGCTGATTGTTTCAGAACATAGGATGCATTCGGAAATGAATGGGAGAGAATCAGACTCTGCCTCTCCGAACACACAGACATTCATTGGACGACAGCATTATTAGCGTTGCCAGAAACGGGTTCAACACTGAGGGCTGTCACTTTCATAAATCTGATTTTGTCAGCCACTTGTCATAAGCGTGCGTGTTTTATCCCTTCCTTTACCAAGATTAAAAAAGAAAAAACTCGTACTCCACCTTTGTCCCACATTAAATTCACTGAAGACTCAAAATTGCCCGTAGGTGTGACAGTGAGTGTGTTGAGGTTGTGTCTTTTTATTGTATTCACCCTGTGATTGACAGGTGAATCGTTCTCTTGCCCGAAGTCAACTGGGATAAATTCCAGCTCATCCACAGTGCTAATGAGGATAAGCATTTTTTTTTAAGTGGCTGGATGGATGCCTCAAACTCCACTTTTGTTTAACTTATGACACACATTTTTTGTTTGAATGTCAAACTGCAAGAACTTTGTTGGATTTAGCAGGACAGGATATTTGGCCCAATTTAATAACTTACACAAGAATACATGATCTATGTGAAATTAAACTTATGATCTTGTTGTGATAAAGCCGACTGTGGCATTTAAGGCATATTTGAAAAATAAAATATAATGTCCATACCAGTCTTGAGCATAAAACAAGTCCTAAGTATGAGCTTGTATGTGTGAGTTGTACATCAGGCTTGAAATGGAGGTGGTTGTCCTAGAAGCTGTCAGAGTCCACTGGGTCTTTTCTTTAATAAGCTCGGTCACTCCTTCCCCTTGACTCTCATCTTTTCCAGGAGCCCCAATGTTGCTCTGACCTTGCTGATGCAGCCGGAGCTGAATATTGAATTAGGATAATTTTTAATTCCACTGAAACTAATCCTCGAAGTACTCGCACCACTTACGTTTCACAATTGAGCCATCTTGTTCTCATTTTGTCTTACTCTCCTTCACATAGCTCTTCCATTCTTATTGTATCGCACTAGGATACTCTGCTTTACTTTCTTTGCAAGCCACACAGCTTCCCATTTGTCCACCTTTATTATGAGGGAAGAGGGAGGGCAAAGGAGAGGAGAAAAAAGGAGAAAATTGATCAGATATTCCATTGAGAGCCCATCCTGAGTGGCTCGACCATAACACCGTAACACCTTCTGCCTTTTCAGACAATACTCACATTGGCTGTACTGTTTATGACAGTATGGGCTTATAAACAGATTCAGCCTATTCACAGATTCAGCCTATTCACCATCTTTAAATGTTTTAAAGCTCCGAAGTTAATAAGATTGATATCAGTGGTTAGAGAAATGAAGGCAATTGAGGACAGCTTCCAAAATGCAGTTTGACAGGAAGTCTGGCAGGGAGAACAAAATCACAAGATGTCTTATGGAAGTCTTGACTTGGCAACTGCAGCGCAGTTGTTTCCAAGTGAACAAGTATGAGTTTAAGATATGAAAAAACTGCCTGAAGATGATTTTTTTTGACAGGTAGAGTTGCAGAAAGAAAGAACACATTGTCATTAAGCTCCTTTTGGTTTTTCAATCAAAAAAATAACACAAAGCTGGGGGTTGAATAATTTGAGGGTTTTTTATTTTTTTATTTTTTTTTAGTCGACGCTAAGGTGATGATAGTCGAGTCACGGCTGGCGGGAGGATTTAGAGTGTTTATCAGCGAACTGTGCTTTTATAATATTTGAGGATTGACTTACATATTTTGTAAGTGACTGTTCTCCCGGTCTCCTATTCAGTAAAATATTTCCACACGTGTGAGGCACCACTGCAAGTTTGCCGCGCCGACAGACCACCTATAGATTGCAGTGAGGTGTCTGTCCTCTTAATGCCAAAGCAGAGTTGGCAATAATATTGACTTAAAGTTGCTCTATAATTTTCATTGCGCGGTGATAAAGCCGATGCGTCGACTACTCTGTTCAACTCCTACACTCGGTACAATTTTGATGAACCACTGCCTCATTGTCTAACAGTTACAAAACCTAAAGTTACAAACTTTAGGCATGACAACCTCTCCATCTGACTGGTAGTAGTGTTTTGGTCATGGGATAACATCCCAGGCAAATAAGAAGTAAAAAAGATGAACTCCCTCTTAAAAAAGTATTTTAAAAAATCATAAAACAGTGTCTCAATGGCCCTGGGACACAGTGCTATAAGCACTGTGTCCGGCCACCACATACCTTAAAGACGGCCCAGTACAAATTAAATAAATAAGTACGATGAAACCAAGACAGTCTTTCATTTTAACCAAATATTTTGAGTTTCAAATCGATAATGTAATATTACCACATTGCATGCATTCTGTGATAAGGGATAAACCCCACAGTTTGTTGAATGGCTTTCGCTGTCGAGGTTGCTGCAGCAACCCACGGCAAGTAAAATTATTCAAGCTAAATGCATCTCTGAGAAAAAAAGCATGTTATAATTTCATCGGAGCATCATGTTTTGTTAACCTGGATATATACTCCCGTAATTCGCTAAATATATCATTAAACCTGAAGGGTTGCATGCTCCAAACAGATCAGGAGAAGCTTAGGCATGCTGTTACATCCAGTAAACTTGATTATTGTAATGGTTTTCTGACTGAACTCCCTCAGAAGAGCATCAAACAGCTGCAGCTCATTCAAAATGCTGCAGCTCAGGTTCTGACCTCCAAAATGAGATCACAACATATCCTTAAAACGTTACACTCGCTCCTAATTAGCTGGAGATTATTAGATTTTAAAATTATGCTACTTGCCTATAAATCACAAAATAATTTAGATCTGGAATATATTCAATAAATGCTCATGGAATATAAAACCAGTCGGGTTCTGAAGTCAGCAGACTCGGGTTAATTAGTGTAGCTTAGCGTTCAAATCAAGCATGGTGCATCAGCTTTTAGCTGGTATGCTACACACAAATGGAACAAGCTGCAGTTCGCCCCAAGTGTAGATGCTTTTAAATCCAGGTTAAGAATTTAGCTTTTTTCCCGCCTTACCTAACGCACCACTGAAAATTAATTGTCCTTCATTCAATTAGTCAGCGTGTATAAACAATAATAATCAATTGCACGTGATTCCCTGAGCAAGGTTGAAGAGGATTAAGTGTATAATGACTGACTCACCAAAATGTATGTCTCTACTCATGCCCACTTCAAACTCTATAAATATTAGAATGATCGTTTTAATATTTTTGAGTTTATGGACCTGGTCTAAACATTTCCGCTTCATATGCTGGCTTTCATCGAAGACATTGTAACCTAATGTATGCACACTACAACCAATCGTCACCAAAAATTATTTGCTTGATATTCATGCCTACTTCATACTCTGAAAACATATTTAAATCATCACATATTTACAATCCAATATTTTGCATTGTATAGACATTGTTAAGCACTTACCTCTTCATATGAGCTCATACACAATAAAAATTAACGTCACTTAATGCACAAATAGCATGACTGATCATCGCCATTATTTATGACAATTGTGCTTGATTTTCACCAAAGTTGATGTGCAAATGTATATGCATTCCCACTTCATACTCCGAAAATATTAGCACATATTTTGGACTGAATAGATGCTGTTGCCTTTGAAAACCGGCTTTGACAGGGTCTTGACCTGGCTGTGGAACACAAGTTCGAAAGCCTCAATGTCGGACCCTAGTGATAATATGTCACAATAATTTGCCGAATCTTATTCTTTTGCTGAATATGATATATTTCTATTTTGTCAGCAGATTGCTGTAAAAACAATCTTTGATGCATCATTTTAGCACAATATTGCCCATCATAATACTGTTGAAACAAAATACAGTATCACACAAATGAAATACTGATTTTTCATCTAAAATTTTGTGACCGTAGAATTTATTCAACTATTGCATATGACGAAACCTACATATGCATGCATTTTTGGAGGGATAAGATGAGGGGCTAATATCCACAAGTGCACCCCCCAGATCCCCGAAGTAAGCCCTCTCTAATTAGAACCAGAGCTTCTTACAGGAAACAATCTTTCCGTCTGGTGACATCATCGCCAAATCCATGGCTGAGAGTGAGATGATCTCAGCATGTGGATTTGCTCATTGTTTTTGCAACAGCCAAACAAATTCCAAGAAAAGCACGCCGCGGTGACTCGTGCGTCTTTAGAGAGGGTAGCGTGAACAGGTGGGCGGAGCCTGCCCTTCATCTCCTCCAAGACTGAGGCTTTTTTTTTCCTCCACTCAGTCACGGCTGTTAGCTTTCTGTCGTGATTTAAAACCTGTCATAAACTTTGCCCTCTTTTGAGATGCGTACTCATGCTGACCTTCTAATTAGTGTTGCAGTGACGTAAGCCAGTCGCACACTTTCCTGAAACAAATATCCCATTTCCTTTGTCCTTTAATGTTTCCGCACTCACTACACAGAGCTGGGCCTGGACTTGTTTTAGCCACCTTCAAACACTTCTATCAGTGCCATTTCTTCCTGAAAGCATCAACTTGAAACGGCTCCAGATATAAAGCGGTTGCAGAATGTAGAGCCAGTGTTTTGGAAGACTTTGAAAGAGGTCGGCAGAAGAAAGGAGGATAAATAATAACACTACTAAAGCAAAGCATAATAAAGACCTAGTTTTTCGAGGGACTTGAACGCTTTAATCTTTCTGTAACAATATTTTCGTAAATGAGTTTGCAGGCCTGTGTTTAGTCCGGGAAGCTTTGAGTGCTAGTCATGAAAGGCTCCAGTAAGGCTGGGCTTTCAATGGAATATCGTATCAATCCTCTCCTTTCTTCTGCTCCCCTTTGCCCTCCCTCCTCCCACTCGATAAAGGTGGATAAATGGGAAGCTGTGCGGCTTGGAATGACAGTAAAGCGTAATCAAAATGGCTGTTGATGTTTTGCTTCCCACTCCAGCGCGCCCCATTTCTAGGGAGGGGTGGGGGGCACCCTCACTCGGGTTTACGAAACGGAGCATAATTTTCCTGCAGCGACGTCACAAGCCAGCCCCCTTTTGCAGCTGTTGCATGCTTCACAGTGTTTACACACGCTTCTGAAGTAAAGCTTATATTCCAGCGACACTCGCATATTTTACATCTCGCCCAGTAAATAATACACGTTAAGTCTATCTTCTCTTTTAGATGCTGAATGCCCCGTTTGCATCCGTGCTCACCCTGTTTAATGACTTCTAATCTGTGTGAGAGCTGTCTGTGGGCACATGGGGACAGTGTGTTGCCAAATGAGTGGGTCCAATCATCATCAGAAAAAAAACTCCTCCGGGTTGAAACGTGAAAAGAAATCTGGCTTCCTGCTTTCATTTAAATGACTCAGATATTACAGTATGTATGAAATCCAGGGACACATTAAAGTATTTTAGTTCCAATTTGTTGAGGTTCTTCTGCAGAAAATCAAATTTTTTATGCTTGGAATTAACAAAAAAAACCTTTATCTTTTTTTTTTTCTTTTTTATACCCACCTCCTCGCTGGTTCCCATCCCCCCTCGTCCCTTTCCTCTTTGCCTCAGCATTCAGCGGCTTAAGAGAGGGACGTACCACACGCGCCACTCCCTTCTGACAGCCCCCCCACCCCTTCGCTCGGCGCGCAATGGTTGCGTCCTGCTTTGCATAAGTTTCCTCTGAGTGAGCAGTGTGGAGGCCAGCATTGAAAGAATTATTAGTCCCTTTTGAACGCTTTGGATGTATGTCCAGAGAGCTTGTGTCCTGTTGTAATATCTTTCCAAATTTGCTGAGGCTATAATGTATTGCGCGTATCCCATCCCCGGAATGGGAAGTAACTCTTTAATGTACTACTACAATGGGAAATCGGTGAGTAATCTTTTTGGGGGGATTTGTGTGTGAGGTGGAAGAAGTGTGTTTGTCTTACCAGACTCAACTTGTGTCTGTTGTGTGTCGGTGCTCTTGTTTCCATGTAAAAACACAAATCTTATGGATGTGAGAGTTTGCACGTGTGAGATGCAAGGTTCCAGATTCTGACATTGTAAACGAATAATATGTTTCCATGTAAATAGTAGCTTCATCTTACTACGAAGTGTTGGTCTTCCCTTATTCAAAGGTGAAAAGCAGGAAAAAAGTTGTGCCAAACTTTTACTTTTTTTCCCCCCATGCAATGAAGCGCTGTGGGATTTTTGGACCAATGTATTTTCTCTGGCTAGTAGCTGGAGCTTTGAGACGGGATTGAAATAATAATAGTGGGAGTCTGGGAATGATTAGGGGCAAGAAGTCTGCCTGTTGAGGTTTGACTTTCCTGTTTGCAGATTGAGCTCCAAGCACCAGTGTTTGCTGCTCTTCCATCTGCTTTTAATCACATCGGCATTCTTGACACCACAGGAAGCCGAATGTGATTTTTGAATATCTCCGTCATAACCTCTTTGATATTTGTTTGTCTCAAACTTCCAGAGTGCCTTTTTGTAAATGCATGCAGGCTTTTTTTTTTCCTTCATCTTCAGGAATGCTGAAGTTGTTTGGCTAGAATTGGTTGCCTTTCTGTTGATGATTTGTTTGAAATTGAAAGCTCATTTTTGGGAAGCGCATACTTCTAAACAATAGCTCTAAAGTTTTGTCGCACCCCTCCTGTTATTTTCCTGTCATAAACAAATAACACCTTATGGATTTCCACCTGTCATGGGTCATCTTAAAATCAAGAATTATACTGTTTTGATATTGCTGTAGTCAAGATCATCTTAAGCTTCCATTTCAATTGTCCTTGGAACCAGTGACAACGTTTCCTGTGTCCCCAATGCCCCCAGATGACTTTGATCTCCTTTCATATTAAGTATTAACAGGCTTTGGTTACCATTAGCGATGGGGAGGAAATGGGTAGCATGTGGACGAAACAGGGCTGTGATCAAAAGCGCTTGTTAATACTTTTTTTTTTTTTTGATTCCTTTGGAAGGAAATGAGAAATGTGGTGCTCATTCTGTGAATCAACTTGATTAAAATGAATTTGTTGTCATGTAGAGTTGCTTAGAAGGCTCACCATCTGGATCACTGGGAGAATTCACAGTGGGCCATTGACTTGTGAGCTGATGGCACGGAACCAATACAGATGGAGCAGCTCACTGAGCTTTTCTTCCGACTGAAGTGAAAGCCTTGCAGTTATCAAGGCATTTTTAGTGTTGTTTCATCCCGCTGCAAATGCGTGTCGTACACCATTCTCGCTACAAATTTGAAGAAGGTGACATGTTTCCTGCTAGTTGTGGTTTCAACCATCTTTGGTTTCCAGAATTGAGCCAGTCCTTACAACCCCCCTTCAGTGTGCATACATGAATTCACTTTGAATTCATTTCTCTGCTGTGACTAGACGTGATCTGACTTCTTGTTTAGTTTGATTTTGAAGTGATTGATTGGTTGTTTTAATTTGTCCGAAATCAAATTTTAAACATTTTTTTGTCTGGATATATTCTTCACTTTATGGGCAAAAAACCGCAAACCATATTGCTCATGGAATTTGCCCTCGCTGAGACATTATAGTGTCAGTTGTATACTTGGAAAAAGTCAGGGCTCGTTGGCAGGCATCATGCACAAATGTTGAAGGTGAGAAGCAGTTGGAAGATGCGACATGTCTGTTGTGCACACTAAGCACCGTAAGAGTGCAACACTTGGACATACAGCAAAAATGCTCCACCAATGACATGCATCACAAAAAAAGGACACGCCATTAGACTGCGCTCAGCCAGCCATATTATTATGTCCAAATTATATTTTATGACTATTTCTGTGACCTTCCTATCTTTATATTGTGTCATTAGGATCACTGAATATATGGTAAAATATAACCCATTCAAATTAATGGACAGGCCATTAATTCGTTCCATTTTTTTTCTTTTTTTTTAAATGAGGAAAATTGGACTCTATAATGTGATACTGCAATATTACATCGAAAAAAAATAACGCTGGTCAACAACAAATTTTAATCAGACATTGCTTTGTGTCCCTAAAAGTATTTTTGATGCTAATTTAAAAAAATGTCTTTACTTTATTCTAGCAGATCAAATTTTTCAGATATTTAGATTTTTTTTGTTGTTTTTAAGTTTGACCTGTAAAAGCTTGTCCAATATGGATTTACCATAAATTGTAATATATTTGTATGACGTCTCAGAAAAAAAATCAGCCTGTTGCTGAATATAACCCTTTATTCGCAAATATTACTAAATATACTATTATATTACATATCACATTATTGTTATTGTAATATTATTGTTACTATCATGTTATGAAAACCTGATATGCAAGACAAGAAAACAAGGGCAGATTCGGAATCCTCACCCAAAAATATATATCTCGATAAGTTTACTTGCATCTCGGATAAAAAAAAAAAAAAAAGAAAAAAAAGAAAATTTTAAAAAATAAAAAAAATGCTGACCTGTGTAATGAAACAATTTTTGTCACAATTTCTGCTTCAATGCGCATTGTGCTGCTCATTCTTTGATGTGTGCCTAAGCCACCTTTGGGCTGAAATAAGATGTTTCTCGGCTTCTCAGCATTGCAGTAATATTAGTCATTCTTCACAGAGGATGAAACATATATTCCTGTGATTGTTGTTTTATTATCTGTCTATTTGTGTTGCTGCACCGTTTGTGTCAAGCTATTCATTGCATGAAACTTAACAACACCGCTGCTAGCCCGTGTGCCTTTTGGAGTTTCCCATTGCATGTTAACATGAAGGTAATCGAGGCTATGTGGTTATTTTTAAACACACATGTAATCCTCTGGCAGGATTAAGGGCCCCTTTGCAATGAAGCAAGGAAGGAGTTCTCTTCAAAAATATCCGATTTCAGAAATATAAAAAAGGAAAACAAGGCACTTTGGAATAATCTGCGCAAAAACTACATGGACTCAAGTCCCCAAAAAAGATTCAAAATAACAAACAAACAAACATGACATGGGGACGTGGCAACTGACAGGAGGAACAAACAATGGACTGACAAGGACTGAAGGAAATCAACCAGGGAACTAAATACAAGCAAACTGACAAGACGACAGGGAGAACCTGGACAAGACACAAGCTGCTGAGGGAGCTGACACTAGGGGTCAGGTTGAAACAAAGAAAAACTTCATGAACAAAACATGTATAAGACACACAAGGAAACAGACATAACATGAGAAACTAAATATAACTGAACCAACAAAAAAACTGATCATGAAAGTTTTATTTTTGTATGTTATGTCATCACAGTAACCTTCTGCCTCTTTTTGGAAGAATACAATTCATTAAGTCAGATCACACGTATCTCAAGGCACCAGTGCAGCACAACTTTTACCATGGTTAAACATACCTTACATTCTAAACCTTTTTGACTATGTTATGGTAATATTACTTCTGGATGATTGTCCTGTATATTTCAGTTTGTATGTTTAGGTTTTAAGAAAGAATCCCCAGTAAGGCTGAAGTAACTGATGTATGTCTGTGCTGGCCTGCTTATCCGGGTGAATGATGGCTTTTAATTAATGGTCTTGTAAAAGGAAACCCAGGCGGGCATGCTCCTCCATAGGCCGCCGATGTTTGGAATGGTTTATTAATGCTTTGACCGGTTAGCCTTGGGTGAAAAAAAGACAATTAGCATTATCCAGTGCCATATGCTGCCCATTGACTAGCAAAGGACAAAAGCCTGGGCTCCCGTGCGATGCTAACCTGAGCTCTCATGTAACTAATATCACCGCCAGTCACATGTGTAAGCCAGAGGACCCAGGAGAGCTCCGCCCCTGCCAGAGCACTTTAATTACACACCCCGACAACAACGTGCTGGAGTCATGCCCGCTCAGCAAAGCAGCCGGAGTTCTCAGTCCACCCGTGTCCTGCATATGTATCACATTCACATGTGCTGTGCAAGTGCAAACGTGTGTATGGGATTAGCATATTTTCCATCAATTCTGCGACAACCCGTAAAATGAAAATCATTTCAGCAGGTAAACAACCATTATGGTCATCAAGACTTGCAACAGTGATAAAAGCTGATCCGTTGATGATATCATATTGCCTCGGTGATGGGTAATTAATTATATGACGTTTGTCAGAAAAGTTCCAGGACTGCTGTGACAAAGGATATATTTCAAACACATATTAGTGTTTTCCCCTTCACTGAGGACCAGATGATCAACCAGCACGTCTACAAAGAGATCATGTGGTGTTTTATTTGTTCAGTATGAGAGCGAGAGTTGTGGTTGGACACCACATCATGACAATACATCTACTCACAATGGCCTGAGTATCTGACAGTTTCTGGCCATGAAGAACATCCGCATTCTGGAACCACCTGACCTCACCTTGTTCCATGTGATTCTGACACAGATTTTTTTCATCATTGCATCTTACCGTATTTTTTGGACCAAAGGCACACTTAAAATCCTATTATTTTCTCCAAAATCGATCGTGCTTGGAACCTTTTGTCTTTATGAATGTCATAGTTTGAGTTCATCGTCTTAAATTCGAATTCCTTTCTGTTATGTTAGCGTTCTCATTCATATACGCAACAAATCACGAGCGGGCGTCTGTTTTCGTCATACCGGAACTAGAACTAGTTCATGCTTTTGTACCTTTTTTTTGGTGAATTTTCCTTCCGCATTCCAAAAACATGCATGGCAGGTTAATGGAGCACTCAACATTTTCCCTAGTTGTGATTGTGAGTGTGAATGGCTGTTTTTTGTCAATATGTGCCCTGCGACTGACTGTCAACCAGTTCATTATGCTGTCAGCTGGGATAGGCTCCAGGAGCACCCCTATTCAGGATAATGGGTGTTGAAAATGGATGGATGGTTGTGAGTGTGAATGGTTGCTGTTTGTCTATGTGTGCCCTGCGATTGGCTGGCAATCTTTTCAGGGTGTACCCCGCCGGCAACCTGAAGACGGCTGGGATAGGCTCCAGCATGCCGTGACCTTCGTGAGGACAAAGCGGTCGAATGATTGATAAATGGGTTTAACATACAATGATTCCCAAAAATAATGTGCCTAATAACTAAAATAGACCCAGTCATTGATAATGCCCCTAATAATACACCTAATAATAATAATGGTCCGTAAAATAGGTGCAATTACAAGAATAAATACAACTAACATTTATCTCATCCTTCTGTTGTGCCGTAGCTCTGAATGCCGAGCGTTATAGTTCAGTCTCTGCTTTACTGATATGGTCATTTTTTTTTTTTTTTTTTGCTGCTGTCTTCAATAAAAATGGACTCATTGTAGTAGTCTACAAATATATGCTGAGGAGGCATCACCAAAGCTGTTGTTCCAATTGATGTGGTTATTCGCGCATACGTTTTCATAGTCCCCTGCACTACTATTTTTACTCGGAAAGTGAGGTAGAATAGAGACACCGTGGATTGGAAAAGCGACATAATTCTATAATGTGATAAAGTTTTTTTCATACCCGTCAGCAGTTCAGAGATTCGATTTTATTGCCTCATTAAATGAATCATTTTCATAAGCTGTGGACACAATAGATCAGCGCATGGAAAAAAAGAAAGTATATGCAGTATGACTGCACACATCTGGTCCGTGGTGTGACGCGAGGCCATTAAGAGAAATTGACCCTACAAGTGAGCAGAGAGTGGGGCATTTACTGCGAATGGACAATTGGAATCTAGCTGGCAGGTCTGGCTCTGATTAGTATGACATGATGAGGGTCATCCAGTGCTCTCCGTGGGAGGGCGAATTTGTCCAAACCTTCGATCTTTTCTTCCTTTCGATGAGCTCCGTCGGCTTTTACTCACCCTCTCTCCCTCCATCTGGAGTGGATGAATTCAGAAACCACATCACTGGTTTTTGGCTCCAAGTCTCTTTTGATCCTCCCACCAACTTGGCACACACACACACATAAGCTGTTCAACAGCGTGCCCATTGTGCTCTCGTTTGACTCCACCGCCCGCTTGCAGGTACAAATCTAAAGTAGAGCAGACTGTTTTTGGAGCATTGATTTGAATTTGTGCCTCTCACGGAATGCGGTCATTTGCCACAGCCATTTAAACTCTGCAAGTATGCGACTATCATTAAAGCTCCATTGGAGACTGTGTTGATCTAAAAAGCAAATACTGCCGTTTGATGCTTGATGAGCTTGATTGCTTGCTTGTCATTAAGGTGGATGCAGATAGTAGCATTTGCAGTTAGATATCTATAGGACAATTCATTATTAATATCAACTGTGATTGGGTGGCAACCGGTTCAGGGTGTCCCCTGCCTACTGGCCGAAGACGGCTGGGATAGGCTCCAGCACCCCCCGCGACCCTTGTGAGGATAAGCGGATCGGAAAATGGATGGATGGAATTAATACAAGGTTTGTGTGTGTGTACTGGTAATAACACACACATATACACACACACACACGATTCCCTAATTATTGAAACGGCAAGGTCAATTCCTTTGTTTATGTTGTACACTGAAGTCATTTGGGTTGCAGACCAAAAAAAAATTAGAACAAAGTTCTGAATTGCAGCTTTTATTGCATAGTATTTACATTTAGATGTGTTAAACAACTTAATTCAGTTCTTGTTTATTGCGGGGGTTACGTTCCAAGAAGAACCCAGTATAGGCAAAATCCGTGAAGTAGTCAGCTTTATTTTTTACAATTATTATACAATAAAATACTGTACTATAGAATGAAACCAAAAATCAAATCCTCTTTTTAACGTAATGTAAATTTGGCAAGCTGTACAGAGACGAGGCAAGGAAACTGTTGACATTGGCCTGCAGTCCCTTCGTCAATCAGGATGCAGAACACAATTCACTGTTACAAAAAAATAATAATAATTAAAATGGACATAAAAAAATGCGCGAAACAGCGACGCTGTGAAAGGTGAACCGCGTTGTAGTGAGGCTTCACTGTACATGTTTTAACCCTGTAATCCTCACCATTAAATTCTGTCACATTTTTCTCGTTGAAACATGCTCAAGGTTCAAACCTTTGCAAGAAAAATAATTATCAAGTATTATTATTATTATTATTATTATTATTATTATTATTATTATTAATTGTTTATTGTACAGGAGACATGGAATGGAGGAGATGGATTCAAACTGGTTTACAGGACCTTAGCCTATCAAGATGCAGAATACAATACGGATTTGTATGCTGTAAAAAACAGAATGCAGAAATACACAGTTCCGTAAAAATAGAGGAAATCAATTAAGACACAATGCAGGTTGTAAGCTGTTAAAAAAAAAGGCATGCAAAAGTGCACTTTAAAAAAATCTGCTAATAGTGAGGGATAACTGTGTAAGTATATTTATATATACCACGTGTGTGTGTGTGTGTGTGTGTGTGTGTGTGTGTGTGTGTGTGTGTGTGTGTGTGTGTGTGTGTGTTTGTGTCTGTGTGTGTGTAGAGGGAGGGAGGAAGGGAAAGAGAGAGACAGAGAGATTTGTGAAGTTCGCTGCCACGATTCAGCACTTGCATTTTTGCTTGAGACAAAAAACATTGACCAAGCTACAGCTCATGTCTGGAAACTCGTGAGTCAAGTCATTTTTAAGATGACGTGCTGCTGCACTTGACTTGACCTCAGATATTGTATCAACAGCATGCACATAATGGGTTGCATGATTGCTGGAGAGTCATCACATTGGCTGTGAGCAGTTGAATGTTCAGCACCGTACTTACTTGGTTGTGGACAGAAAATAAATGACATCTCACAGTGCAGCACAGCACAGTCACAATATATTTTGGTCTGTTCCATGTGCGGTTTGCATTGGGTCTTCAATTTATCATGCTTGGCCAATTTTCCAATGTATTTTGTTATAAGAGGCTCAAAAATTGACCTTGATTTTATGAAGCTAGAAATTGACATAACACTTGCACTTGCTCTGACTCCTCAGTGCATGAATTTATCAGACAATAGCTTTTTTTACGAATAACATTTATGATGTGTTCATAGGTGTACGCCCCATCTTCAAACTCGGAGGACTTCAACAGAGACTCGCCCTCCTACTCTTCTCCTAAGCCCTCCAGCAATATGTTTGCAAGCACTTTCTTTGGTAAGTAAGGTTGTATTCCTCTTTGACCTCATCCATATCAGGACCTTTTATCCACGTTAAAGATAAATTGGTTGTTTGTTTTACTTTCCTATGATCTTAGTTGCATTGAGAACCAGGATCATGTTTCATTCCCAAGAGTGAAAAATAAAACCCCGCTCAGTGGATAATCCCATGTTGAGGGTTTATGGCTCCCGCGGCTTTGTGTTGAGATTCAAAAATGCACCCTAATAAACGCATCCATATATTTTGTCATTAGATGGTACCCACAGTTCATCTGACCCTTGGAACTCAACCAATGGGATTAGTCAGCCCGGCTATGGAGGAATGCTTCCAGGATCTTCATCTCACATGCCACAGTCAGGAAACTACAGCAGCCTGCACTCACATGACCGTCTGGTAAGCCAATCAGCGGGTGACAATCCTCTTCCCAAGTATTTGTGTGCAGTTCGACAGTATCATCTATTAGAATTTTGCCATATACTGGCAGGGTGCTTACTAAATTACGGGGAGATCTCGCCGTCAATTTTAGGGTTTTAATTGTATTTTGCTATCACAGCAAAGATATCTGTATACTTTTCAGATTCAAGCATGCAGATAATATTCTACTCCCACATTTTTACAAAACAAGCCCCCACAGTATGAAAATGTGTATGTTAAAATTTTTCTCTGGCCATTATCAATGAGGATTTAACCAAAGCTCCGTGTCACTTTTTGATCTCTTCTTGTCTGCTTAGGCCCGTCCACCCTTTCTTTAACGTTGCTCCACAGACACGAAGGATGAACATGATCTTCCAGCGTTTCAAAGTTGTGTTTTGTGATTTCCAGACTTACCCAGCACACTCCGCTTCCCCAGACATCAATGCCAGTCTTCCTCCAATGTCCAGCTTCCACAGAAGCAGCACAACCACTTCACCATTTGTCTCTGCAACACATACCCCGTCGGTCAACAATGCAGATGGGGTGCTGGGTAAGTTCTCATGTGCTGCTCTTAATGCAAATACAGGGGCTTGTTTGAACATTCGTCTAGCTCACTCTCTCTTTCTCTGCGCGTTTGAAGCCGCCACAAATCGGGGGAACGCCACTGGAAGCTCACAGACTGGGGATGCACTCGGCAAGGCTTTAGCCTCGGTGAGCTGCAAACACACGCCCGTCACGCATTGAACTGGAAGCTTAGTTTGGCTCTCCAACGAATAAAATGAGACTGGAATCTGCACTCTTTTCCGAAATGTAAAATTAATTGTGGGATTGTTTGGTCTCGATAATTTGCTTCAAAGCTGTGCTGTCTAATGTGTCAACTGTGATTGCCATTCCCCATCTCTGTCTGACACGTGTGGATTAATGATTAAAAACATTATTATTAGAAGTAATTCTGTTCATCATTTGGTAACGGCTAAATTTGCATAAAATTCATCTTCAGATACATTGTTCCAATTTCTGCGTTTTTCCCTATAATGGATTGAACCTTTGTCCTAAATTCCACTTTTCATGAAATAAGATCCACAATTTTGTTTTTCATATACCTTACTCAAATTTGTCAAATAACACATTTGGATTTCGACAAACATTACAGACATCAGTGAAAAACTGGAAAAAAAATTCTGAATGGAAAATATGAGTTTAGCCATGGTAATAACAAATTAAGTCTTTTATATTTCTAGACTTAATTCTCTTAGCATGACAAAGCTGGAATGAAATGGACACGGTTGGACAGCGTGGGGTAGGTGCGTGGAGCGGGGGCACTGGGGAGTTTATAACTGCTGTGGCTCAACTCCACGGGCCGCCCTTTGTAGAGTTTTTGTCCGCCCCCCAAGCCCCCTTTTAAATTGGCCCTTCTCCGCCTGCGGGAGTGTGACTGATGAAGAGGCGGGGCTTCATTTGTTCCAGTAAAAGGAACCCTGTTTCACTTTGAATGCAGCGTCCTTGGCCATATATCGTTTGGTCAGAAGTCACGGTTATAAGCAACTTGCGTTTGTGAAACTGAGACATGTTTGGGGATTTGTGTTGAGTCTTGTTTGTATCTGACACAGTGATGACCGCATTATTAATCCGTCTTAGTTTTCCACTGAATTCCGTGCCTGAGAGTGTCGGGGAAAAAGAAGAACACAGTTCTTAGTGCTAGAAAAGCTTTAATAGCCATTCTGTCCATCCCTCCCTCCCCCTTTCCCTCCATGCTCAGTGCCACACTTGCCTGATACTCCAAGTTGATTGAAAACGTAAAGCCCAAAGATCGGGATTGAATAAGGAGATTATTAATGAGGACATTCTATCATCTCCAGAGAAGTCAAACGGTTTCCTGCCAGCTCAATTTGATCATTACTGAGCAGAGAAATCTCTATCTATCTGCTGCTTTTTCCTGCTAATTAGTGAGGATCCATTTCGTGGCCTTTTCTCAGAGACATGTTCTATTACAGCACAATATCATCTGATTAAAAGGGAAAAATTGGGGAAGTGATTGTGCTTTAATCAAGCATTTTGTCATGTCGAAAAAAACGATGATTGCTCACTTTTAATTAAACTAGAGCTAACGTATGGAGCAACATATGATTGAGTGTATCCACAGCAATATCGTCTGTGACATCTGATGCCGCATTCTTTCTGCTCTCACAGATTTACTCACCTGACCACACAAGCAGTAGTTTTCCCTCGGACCCGTCCACGCCTGTGGGTTCCCCTTCACCTCTCACAGCCACAGCAGGCGCTGGCTCAGCAGGGACTGTGGTAACGGCTGCTGGCACCCCGTCTGGAAGACCAGGTAAAACCCAATTCTTTCAGTATGATCCTATGAACACAGTCTCGAGGTGCATTCTTGGTTGTGACTTCAATTACAGTAACCTTTTAAAGGCTCAAGTTACATATTCACTTCAATGGTACTGCACTTGTGCGCTTCTTTTTCCAAAAATTTGCAGTGCATCTGACTTAGAGGCATTCACATTTTAGAATTCCACTTTATATGTTAACTTTTTTAACTCTGTGTAGGATCTGTGAATTTTTTTCAATAAAATGGCACCATGAAGTGTGTATGTGAGTAACAGACTCATTTGCCTGTTTTGGTGTTGGCAGAGGAGGCCAATTATTGAGTTAACTGTAGACAGAAATCAAATAAACATTCATTGAGAGGTAGCATACTTGACACCTCCACCCTGCACTTACGTCAACTCTTGAGGGACAGCAAACTTGCTCCAAAGCTGCCTGGCCTCCACGTTTCATCCGTCGAAACCCTTGATAGAACGTGAAAAACTTGAGGGATCCCCTCAGAACGTACTGGCATGCGTGGTAAACCGCTGACTAAAACATTTTGAGCCTTTGAGTAGCCTCCGTTGAGTGGCCAGCAGGAACAAAAAATAAATGCAGCCTAAACTCACAAGTTAGCTGTCGATGAGTGATTAACTTCTTTTAGTTGGGTTTAAAGGTTGCGTGCCATGGAAATATTTGTCAGTTTTTATCAAATGTATGTGAATGAGTACAACAAAGAGAGGAGGGGGGTATCCAGCAGATTTTGTGGCCAGCTGCTCTGAATCTGCACTCCTTGCTGGCACACCTCCTGCCGAAACATCATGCGATGCAACTTGTGCAAGGTGCCTGCAGGTTGACAACAACAGCTCCTGCGCAGCTTAAATCAGTGCCTTACTTTCTGTGTCCACTCTATTATAGTCTTACAACCCACACAGCTTCTCGGTGTGGCAGAGGTCCTCGTCACATCTTTTCCTCAGAGCTTTCATGCTCATAATTCTATGGCTTGCTGACACGCATCTGCTCAGATCACATTTATTTATTTATTTTTTTTTCTTTTGGGGGTGGGGGGTGGATTGAAATGTTAATGACAAGCCCCGGAACAACAATGGAAATATAAATGAATGAGGCCATGGCTTTTGAGCTGCTTAAGGATTTAAAAAGATTTGTTTGAAGTGGTTTTGAATTACATCGATGAAAAGCTTTTTGTTTAGTTTTTTTTTCTTTTCTTTCTTTTTTTTTTTTTTGGACTAAGCAGAACATTGTGTAGCTTTTAAAAAAGTGGCTTGTGGATCGCTGTGTAGTTTGTAATACTAATCCTACATTTTTGGATGAAGATTTTATGTTACACTTTTATTATCTCCATTATTATTGATTTAACTCTACAACACTATTTGTAGCCCATATATGATGTCATTTAAATGACTGGCATGAAGCCTTGCAGCCATATTAAGACATGAGAGTCACTAATGTGGGGGGAAAAAAAGGGGAGACGCCAAGTAGGAAAGCCCAGTGTGTTTTTTTACTGGACAGTTGTTTCAAGTATGGTAATGGACTGGTGACAGCTGTCTTTACCTATGCTCCTCTCATCCTCAGCTGTTGCCCTGCCCTGTGGACAGCTGTTCCTCTAACACATACCCACACACATGCGCGCACACACAGAGCTGCAAAAAGTCTCTGCCGGTGGGTGAAACAACACAGCACCCTATCTTTTTTTATTTGGATACACAAAAGTGTGTCCTCAAAAAGAATGCCAGTGGCATTAAATCCGAGTTGGAAAGTCAAATGCAGAGAGGTTTCCCCGCATTTTGTGAGGTTAGTAACAGACTGGTTTAGTGAAAATGGAGACAAAATTTGGCTCGTGGTGCACATTAACTAAAAACGCCATTCATCATTAGTGTTGCACCAAGATACAGAGCATTACTCATCAGATGTTTCTGCAATCAGCCCTGCTGTTTCTCTCTCTCTCTCTCTCTCTCTCTCTCTCTCTCTCTCTCTCCCCCGTGTGTGTGTGTGTGTGTGTGTGTATATATATATATGTATAAATTTATAGCCATCAGACAGTGGAGGCATGTGAAGTTCATGCCTTGCTCATCTGGCAGCAAGATGGAGCTAAACCCAAGTTCTTTTCATCTTTTTTTTTCTCGTGTCTGAAGTCTTTCATGCCAAGGGATGACAGAGAGTTACATATGAAGTGTGACATTCACTGAAACAATTGGAAGGAAAACAAGCTAAGCTTTTATTTTTGTGCTTGTTTCTTTTGTGGTATGGTTAATATCAAGTCTTCACTGTATGGCACTGTTGTTTTAAGTCCCCTTTATTTCAGAAAGTTTTTTTCTTTACTGTCGGTTGTTATTCCCCATTTCAGTGTAAGCAGGAATAAGGCATCAGTCTATTTAGAGGTGAAACCAGTGCTTCACTTCCTCCATGTGAATCTCCCCTCCCCAAAAAATATATATATGAAGTGTCCTGTAACATCATACTAACCATAATCTAAATGAATGACTTGGTTTGGCAATCCTCCACCAGACAGCACAGAACTGGAAAGTGCTACAGGCATTTCTTGCAAATAACCTGGAAAAGTTGTCAAAGTCTATTATGGTTATGATTGTATGTTCCCTCCCGTTACAATACATATTCAGCTTGGTTTAATTGTGCCCCAGGAAAAAGGAATATGGAATATCATCTATTGTAAACATTATTTATCTCTTTTTTTCAGTTTTTTTTTTGCTCCACAATGAAATGAATGAAGTTTATTAAATAT
Organism: Hippocampus comes; assembly: GCF_001891065.2. Classification (NCBI taxonomy): domain Eukaryota; kingdom Metazoa; phylum Chordata; class Actinopteri; order Syngnathiformes; family Syngnathidae; genus Hippocampus; species Hippocampus comes. The sequence goes on from NW_017805824.1 coordinate 729,928, forward strand.
GTAATTGGTGCTTTCTAAATCATATTCAATTGAAAGAACCTAAAACTAAAATCCGTAAAATATGATTGAGACACAAAGAAAGACCAGTTTATTGTCACTGTTGGCTAGAAATCGTGTCTGACTAAGTGGTTAATGTTTTTTGTGTTTTTTTCCCCCACAAAATCAATACCATAGCTCTGTCCCCACGTTGACTGACTTATTTTTACTCAATATTAACCAACTGAACACCTTGAGAAAAAGTCCATGAACTCCTTTGAGCACTTGGACTGAGAAGTGTCATAAAACTCTCTTTTCATGACTCGGCGGGATCAGTGCAGCATTATATCACCTCAAGACTGATCATCTGGATGTTTTTTTGAACAATAAGTGAATATAGTTAGGTTATTTGTATTTGAGTAAGCCTTTTTTGATGGTAACTCAAGCAAGTGATGCTTTTTTTTTTTCCGCAGAAAAGTCATGATTTTGGAGATGCTAGCATTCTGCCCAGCAGCAACGTTATGCAAGAGCATCAACTTTTATTGAGCCTTCATACTTGACACATTGCTTTTATTACATACCCAGATTAAGACCATTTGCCAAATGGAAAATTTACATCTAAACTCTCAGATTTGCTTCAGGTGGTGGGAAGGAATGGTGTTACAAATCAGATTCGTCACTGCTCATATTATTTTTCTTCCTTGTCGAAACAAGCCAGAGATCCAGGATATGGAAATGGGGGCGTAAGACAAACTCCCGGCCAGCTCGCGTGTCAGTATGCTGCTCAGAGATCAGGAAATGATGTAATCTCATCCTTAATGATAAAAATATCTCCTGACGCCAGTAAATTGGCATGTCAGTGTGTTATGACGGTTAGCTGTTGTTGGTGTCTGGAGTCAGTGAAGCAAGACGCAGCCATCAGCCATGTTGATATTAAATGGAAGCAGCATCAATTGTCAACTTACCTACAGTGAACCTTTGTCTCTTTGCTTAGGGACCAACCAGTGGCCGCGTCCTAGTGGACAAACCGCTTCTTCTCCAAATTATGAGAACTCACTTCACTCATTGGTAAGCTTTCTTCCTTTCTTCATCCGATATGGATGCTCACTTTGGTTGTGTTATCATGACAATGAGATTTCCACAAATGTTTGTGGAGGATTAAGTGGAAGGTCAAGGATAACTGAACAATACCTGTCCCTTAGGACTTGCCATCTGTCTCCTGCTCCAGGATTGACACTTGAGGGGGAAGGGTTTAGTTCAAGGGGCTGCCAGCAGCTGTATGCAGAGCCCCTTATCCAGGATTCCTTTACTGCCTTGCTGCAGATTTCATTTCACCCGAACACATATTGCTTCAATCTATGCAAAATAAAAGAGCAGGTCAGACTTTCCAAGTAGCCAAAGTTATATATTCCCGTGGAATTTGGAAAGCTCCATGACTTCTAGAATCGGGGCTGAGCAACTGTCTAAACATGCCACTTAAGGAATTCATTCCCGATGAAATGACAAATAGCTAATGGATTGAGACACTCTCGGTCATTTTACACAATGAAAGGACTTTGCTGTAAGCCAACAAGTTTCCACTTGCGCCACATGACTTGGAACTATATATATATAAAGCATATGATGCAAAAGTTTGTAATAGAGACATTGCAGCTTTTTCATTCCAGCAGTAGCCAATGAATGTTTACTAGCTTTGGACTGCCACACACCAAGAAACACTGTGGCTGAACGCAACTGAAATGGACCATCACAAAAAAAAAAAATTACAGTTGGCCACTCTACGCTGTACACCAAGCGATTCAGCACCACACATCGACTGGCATTGTGCAATGGAAAAACTGTTACCCTGTATCGTGTTTTGAGGCTATTTATTTTTATTCAACCACAAAAACATACTGCGATTGTCAAGGATTACCGCAAGGAGAGGAATTGAGGGTGGCCTGAAAGCATTGTGGGGATATTGCCAATGATCGAAAATTTTATTTGTATTTATTTATTCTTTGTGAAAGTTCATGTGTGTTTTTGATTGGCTGTTCTATCTGTAACGTTGTAATCTTGCCACACCGTTAGCCAGCAATTTTTAATCGCAATGAAACCAGTGGCCCGACAATGTCATTGTAAGGCACTAAAATAGCACACAACAAAACTTTCATCCTTACAAAGTGATTGGTCAGCAGATGTATATCTGTTTGCAAATTTTGTTTCTTCTTAAAGAATGATCTCTCTCTCTCAATGTATTTCTGATCTTTCTTAATCCTCTTCTTATTTTTTTGGGACTTGGGCAGAAAAACAGAGTTCATCAGCAGTTACATGAGCATCTTCAGGATGCCATGTCTTTCTTAAAGGACGTCTGCGAGGTACTTTAGATTGAGCTGGTAATCTGTAATGTATTTCATAAATCATCGTCCATTGTTTCGGGTTGCTCTTATGACCTTGACATGCAATCGTTATTTTTATTTTTTCAATCAGCTTTTTTTGCCATTGTTAAATTGTCTTATTAGCTTGCCACAATCTGCTTGAGTGCAGTTGTTAATCCACTCCATTCACTTCCACACAAGCAAGTATATTTGTTGATGTTTGGGGCTCTTGTGTGCATTTGAATTTTCTTTTATCTTCACTTTTCAAGTCCACGCCATCCAATCAGTGTTTTCAATTTTTGGCCCTAATATGCTTATACTAAGCTGCTCTGTCATTCTTTTCTCACTCCTCTCCCTCCCCCTGACCTTCCACTCTACAATCCCTCTGCGCCCCTCAGTCGCGAATGGAGGATCGTCTTGACCGACTGGATGATGCAATCCTTGTTCTGAGGAACCACGCAGTGGGCTCCACTGCCAGTCTACCCACCGACATCCACAGTCTGCTGGGACAGGCACAAAATGGGCAACTGGCAGCCATTGGCGCAAGTTTCCCTGCCTCAGCGTTGACTCCTGGTCGGACAACAACAATGGTATGAAGACCATTTTCATTTTTCTGTCTCCCTAATTAAGATATTGTGTTTGAAATGCATCTGGGAAAATAAACTTTTTTTTTTTTTTACATCTGACTACTGCCACCTGTTCAGAAATAATTCATCATCATGTGACAAAAGCACACATCCCACACAGAGTTGGTCCACTGACATATTTTCCATCAGTGTAATCACCGGATGCTGTTTCAGACTCCATTTCACTTAACTGCATACACACACTAGAGTGAAACACAAATTTGAAAAATATATGTGATTTCTTGTCTGAATTCAAGAGATTTTAATTATCTTTCCAATACAAATGAAGAAGAGACAGTGCAGCTTACTGTAGGATATAACCCCCAAATAGCTTCAGCTTTAATAAAATCTCTGCTGTAAAAATGGAAGACTTCAACATTATTTTTCTCCCCAGCATAATAATGATTATTGTATGTACCACTGAACACAATTTTCTCCTTCACCTTCCTTTACGTCCAGTTAAGTGATCCAGAATGTTTGCGTAGAATTCAATTTGTATTTGTTAAATGGGTATCTTCTGGCTGCAAATGACATACGTGAAATCGCAAAATATTGTCAGAGATTGTGTTAAGGGATGTTCATGACTAATATTTCCCGTTGTGAATGTTTCTTACAGTTGCAAAATTATTCGCATCTGACCACACTGTCCAAACACAATCCTTTGTGCCATTCTCAAGAATCCTAGTTACTTCTACTAGGGATGCATCGAATGTGGTTTCAAATACATACAATTGAGTATTCACCAATGCAAAGTACTGATAGTACGAGTGTTTTAGAAAAAAAATCAAATATTGTTGAAAAACATACACCAAAAAAAAAAAATGGGGAACATGGCATCAGCTTTGCTCAAATATAATACAGATGCAGCTTGTCATGACTGACATTTTAACATCCAACTTGATGTTTAATAACTGTTATCATGCATGTTAAACTGAAGGTAACACATCACGACTGACAGGGCTCCTCCTCTACCTGCTTGAAAGGTATTGTAGTGTCGGAGCATTTTTGTTGATTACTGAAACGACTATAGTTCAGATGTACGATATCCCCAACTTCCGCCAATATTAAGAACACTGTATTGAGAAACAACAGAAATAATTGGCATCTTCGATAAAATGCAGAATTGGGCATGGCCAAGTTTTTAATACATGGAGACCTTACTGTACTTAGTACTATTCTGAATTTCTGCAATTGTAGATCATTTCAACGAGACTCATGTAATTTGGTCTTTTCAAACTGTTTGCACAGCCCATACATGAAATGTCTAGGTTCTCAATGGATTTTGTTGTGTTTGTTATCGAGCACCATGCTGTGGCAGTAATGTTTAAGCGACTGTGACTGCCAGATAGAACATGCTGTGTTTGCACTAACATAGGTCTTCCTGTGTGGGGAGAGCTCCCCTCAAACAGGCTCACCAGCCTCGACACAGCCACAGGCTTTTAGTCTGGATGACAGCCACCCGCCCCCTCCACCCACCCTCCTTTTTTGTACCCCTTTTCATCGCTTCTTTTTAACAAGCAAGGAAATCTGAATAGTCGGGAACGTGTGTCTGCACCCCGTGCCTCCTCAGCTGTATGATAATCAGGCCCAGCCATGAAAATGGCAGCCTTCTTTTCTTGCCAGAACCCCAGCTTTCCCCTCCTCCTCCTCCTGCGCACAAAGACTTGTTAGGGCACCTGTTGAGAGCACAGCAACGATTAGTGTAGCACTGAAGAAAGGGACGGTTTTGGAGTAAAGGGGGTAACAGAGGCCAACAGTGACAGGGGATTACATAAATAAACATTTGGGGAGGGGGAATGCAGGGCGATACCCTCCAGCCTCAGTGACACTTTCCCCGTCTTCTCTTGGAAGTAGAAGGAGAACTGAAATAACTTTGGGGGGGGGGGACATGTGCTGAACATCTGAAAAAATGCGGATTGTGGTTGTACGTGCTGGTTGTTGACTATTTGCCACTCATGAATGTGTACATAATGAGAGTGTTATGTCGCAACCGGGGATTTAGACTACTTTGACGTCTTTTGAAAGTGAACACCAAAGAAATCTAAAAATAGTCTCCTTTTAGACATGAAAAAGAGTCTTAGTTGTGGTTAAAGACAGCCATGAGTAAACTGTGTCTCATACTGTTTGGAATGACTTATTAGATCCCCAAGTTGTCCTGTGATGTACAAAGTTGAAACGATGTCCCCCCACCCCCCAAGAAATTAATGTGTGTTTAAAAGCAGCAATGATTCGATGAATCACTGAAGCCCTTTTTTCCACAGTATTTTTTTTTTTTTTTTGCACACCTTGTACCAGGCACTTGCTTGAAAGTCTTCCAGAAAATCCAACCATTTTTTTCTCTCTGTTTGGTCTTGTATTGTTGTTTCATTTGCAGAGGATGTCAACTTCCCGTCTTGACAATGCATCTCCTGTTTTTGTTGCAGGTTTCTTCACATGCTGACGACACAGCAAGTCTGAACAGCCACGGAGGCCTACCAAGCACTGGCTCCACGTCCAGCACAGAACTCAACCATCAAGTGGAAGCATTCAGAGGTCCGATACTTGCTCTTGACTCATTTTATGGCTGATAGGCAGCTCACCTTAACTTACCTTTTTCTCGCCTCCCGCTCCTTTTCCAGGCTTGGCTGGTCAGGTGGCCGCCACCTTGGCGCTGAAAGTGGAGAAGCAGGACAAGGATGACATGAATGACTCGCTCTCAGGGGATGACAAGTCGGATGATGAGAGCGACAGCCTGAAAACACCACGCGCTGGCACACGCACAAGGTAAATTCCACATATTTTTGCTGAACAGAAAGTAATAGCTACCTGTTTGTGAAAAAAAAAACAGCTATTTAATTTTGAATCATTTAATGATTCATTTATGAGCTATCCATTTGTTCTATCCATTCATTCTCTAAACCGTTTATCCTGTTCAGGATCTATCCATGCTCACTTTAGACAAAATGCGGAGTATACCCTGGACTGGTCGCCAATCAATCACAGAGCTCATATAGAGACAGACAACAATTCATATTCCAATAATCTGTGCTTCAAGCTAGCACGGCACCCCACATGACGCTATCAGCTAATCAAATTGCATAGTCCCATAGAACAGTTCTTGACCAGGTTTTCCATATGACTTTGTTGCTAAATTTACGAACTTTTTCACACCCAAGTAGGGATTTATTTTTATCCAAAGAATACATTTCAGTTAAATAGTGTTGCTCTAGCGTTGTATACCAAGTGTGAGGTTTTTCTCCCACTCTCTGTCTCCTCTATTGAGTGACAGAGAGCTGTAGTGGGCGATAGCGGCTTCGAGATGGGAACGGGTAACAGGTAGTTCTTACGGAGCCACGATACACTCGGTATTTCATATTTGCCCCATTGGCAGACAGCAGAGACAGAAAATATGTAAATGAGAAAAACTGAACTTGGAATTTAGCTGTATTAAAATATTGTGTATGTGCATGGATTTCACAGCTCAGAGTTTTCATGCAGTTCTTAGCCCCTGGGCTCATCACCCTGGCTATGGCGGTGCCATGGATACTATCATGCGGTTTGGCCTCTGTCCAACCCATCAGCAGTTCATTCGTCAATCAGATGATGATTGATTTTTGTAGTAATGAAGTTCATTTTGATGTCACCATCCAAGTGAAATCTTATATTAGTGTTGTGATGTTCATTAATGAGTCGTCCTTTTGAATGGCTCTTTTGGGGTGAACGATGAGTCTTTTCGCATTTGTGAGAGAGCTGTCTTTTTTTGCAGCAAATTTGGGATGGTATTTGGTAACATTGAAACAATCTGGTTAAATATGCAAAATATAAGGTACAAGTGCAGAAAATTACTGTTCTGCAAAGTTTGGGGTGGAATTTATGAGTGTCTATTGTGAGAACTGTAGAATATCGGAGCAGATGAAAAAGTCCTGGAAAAGTCACTCAAAATCCGGGAAATGTCCTGGAAAATAATTTCAAGAAAAGAGTGGCAACCTCGCTTCCTTTTCAAAAGTGTTTTCATGTACCCGACAGTCTGACCGAGGACGAAGACCTGAACCCTGAGCAGAAAGCGGAGCGAGAGCGGGAGCGGAGAATGGCCAACAACGCCCGGGAACGCTTGCGGGTGCGGGACATCAACGAGGCCTTCAAGGAGCTGGGCCGCATGTGCCAGCTGCACCTGAAGAGCGAGAAGCCTCAGACCAAGCTGCTCATCCTCCATCAGGCCGTGGCGGTCATCCTCAGTTTGGAGCAACAAGTCAGAGGTCTTTACTAGTTGAAATTCACTTGTTCAAATATGAATTCTTGCCTTGTTTAACTTTGACATTAATATTTATTATTAGTGCAATAACGTCAGAAGTATTTATATGGTCCTTAATCACAAAGGAGTCTCAAAGGGCTTCTCAAAAAAAGTCTCAAAAAATAAGATCTTTTTCTGCCTTTTGATAATAAATAAACCGAAAGTACTTTTCGGTTTATTTTTTCCCCCTTCATCTGTACTGCTCGCCGCGGCTTTGTCCGAAATATAATCAAATGACATTGTCTTATTCTTCTGACTGTTTGGCCCCATAGAGCGGAATCTAAACCCCAAAGCAGCCTGCCTTAAGAGAAGAGAGGAGGAAAAAGTGTCGGGCGGTTCCGGTGATGGTCAACAAGGTCACACGGGGGTCCACCCAAGCTTGACTGACACATCCAACCCCATGGGCCACCTCTGAGGCCCGGACAGGTACACTAAACTCTGCAGCCAACTCGTCTTTTCATGATCTACTGACAAAATGTCAAGGTCCTTCTCTCATCTCTTTGTCACCAACAGTCCAAAAGCCAAACTTAGTGTGTTTTATCTCATATAAAACGGAAGCAAAACATAACAACGGCCCTTCACATTGGACAAGCTACAGTAGGACTAGGTAACGTTGGGCCGCTCTGTTTGATAAATCACGAAATGAATCAACAATTGAACATCTTGCCAGTTCATTCCCATGTGATCAAGTTCCTGATTGAACATCTCGAGAGGTGGCGCACGACCAATCAGTTCATGTTTCTGATTTGAAAATACAGATTACGGTGGATAGAGAAAGTGAACACACCCCTGTTTGAGATGTGAAACAAATGACTCCAATCATATTTTTGAAACTTTTGCCACCTTTAATCTGCTCATCGATCTATCTATTTCTCTATCTATCTATCTGTCTATTTATCGGGCACTTACAGTCACCCTACGCCACCTCGGTCTCACAATGACATTGTATACATACTCGAACTGCGCGTGCGCAACAGAAATTTCGTGCTCTTGGGCAGCGCCTTTGGCGTTCAGTAGGGATGATTATAGAAGTATCTTTCTATCTAGATAGCAATGGCTCCAACTCTCAATCAGTCCTATCTACAATGTCTATCTCTGTCCGTCTCTATATATTTCTCTAGCTTTCTCTGTCTAGCTCTTTACCTCTCTATCACTTCGCTCTGTCTCTCATGCTATCTATCAGTATCTACTTACTTGATGTAACTAGCTCTCCAGCTCTCTCTATGTCTATCACTCTCTCTATTTCGCTGTTTTTCAGCACCAGTCCTTGCGCTATGTGGCCAAAGCATTGAACCAGTGTGTGTGGTCACTCTCTGTATCAACTACAAATGTGTTTCGCATGTTGTTTGATGTCATAGCACCACCTCTTTGATACGATTTGTCTCGTCTGTGACAGATCCCGCACGCAGAACATTTCGTCCCGTCTGAGATGGCGACTTGGCCTCCTTGTGACGGAGGGGGCTCCCCGCTGCGTTTTACGCCACTTTGCGGAGGAGAATAGACCACCAGAAGCCAAAATCACTCAAGACTAACACAATCCAGTCCCAAGACTGACAAGGAGCCTGCGCGGCAGTCCGTCCGCAAATTTTGCCCCCAAAAAGCGAGAAGAATCTCAAGCACATATCACGCAGATCTGTAAGAAGCGTGTCGCTTCTGAACAATCATACTTTGCAATCTCTTCCAACTTCACGTGGAGGTTGCCTCGTGCCTAAACTGAATTGACGAATGCATTGTAACAGCAGCTTTTTTTTTTCTTTCTATTTATTACGTCCTTGAGCTCCAAGTGTATGTCTTAAGGGAAAATGTAGACAGTTTTCAGTTTAACCTGTAGTTTGCCAGTGTCGTTACAAAACAAAGCACTCCAGCCTGGCAAGTGAAATAAGGGAAAAAGTAAGATTGGCTATGTTCGAAATCGCTCCCTATCCACTATTTGGTACCCTTTCTTGTGAGTTTGCCATTTTGCCATGCTTTGCAAATGTCTCGTGAGCATCAATTAGCAACTGTTTCGTGCTTTTCATGTATCCCTTGATGCATCTTGAAATGAGGTGGAAAACTACAAAAATCAAATCGGAGTTGTGTCAGAAAAGTCCCAGGACTTGTGTCACTCAAGATAGAGTTCAAATCCAAACTATGAGTTTCTGCTTTAGTGTGGGGAGATGAGCAACCGGCACATCTGCTCCCAAAGCCCTGAGCATCGGACAGTTTCTGGCAGAGAAGAACAGCGCACTGCTGGAGGGAGAAACCTTTCTATCCACACAACCTGGCTCCGTTTGATTTCTTTTTCCCCCCCCCAAGCTCAAGGTGGGGCGTGGGGGGAAGTGTTTGCTTTAAAAACGTGGATAAGATCACGATTGCTGCGACGACAAGGCTGCGAAGACTCGAATTAAAAGAAGTGATGATGGGACAGAGAAAGGTGCGAAAGTGTTTTGGACTCCAAGGTGATTACTTCCCAAGGGAAAACTCGTCGTTTGGATTTGGAAAACTATCGTTTTTCATCAGTCCTGGATCTTTTCTAACACATCTCGTACATCCCATTATGCCTTGTGATGACAAAAAAATTTTCGTTTCCGGGGTATTGTTTGATTGTTGGCAAGAGGCAAAGTGATAAGTAATGGTGCGAAAATATCTTTAAGAGAGCAACACATCACAACACAAATGGATATAAAGTGCTTTATTTGTATTCGTTTTGTAAAATACACAATAAATTCACAAATATGGTCTTATTATAGTTTATTTATTTGTTCAATATTTATTTCAAAAGTTCCACCAGCTGACATCTGTTGATCCGGTACATTTGCGAATTGGGTTCAAAACAATTTTTCATTTGAATAATGAAAGTACACTATCGAGTTCACTTTGTTGTTAGTCTAGTAATATCATTGCATGTGTCAATTTTAACTTACACTTCCAAAATATTTAAAATCTACCGATGTAATGGAAGAATGCCCCCATCCACCCTGTTTTCCAAAAACGTTAAAAAATGACTTTGGCAACTATCCTATTAGGCTAATGATTAAAAAATAAAATCACTATACAATGGAACCTTGAGATACAAGTACAATTGTTCTGTGCAGAGGAAAAAGAAGATCTGCCTGTGAGTATTGTTATACTGTGTTTGTACGTATGTTGCTTGCACAATTTATGTTCAATTAGCGGTTGCCTAAAGGGATATAATTGATTTCCCATTATGCGTTAGCATTAAGTTAGTGGATTTTTCTACAAAGTTATAATGTTGTTTAGGACACAAAGGTGAATTAAGTAGAGTTTGCTGTCACGACACTATGCTTGTATCATATTTTTCCTCACAAGTCCAAACCAAAAAAAAAAATCTGCTTCACAATGGCTTTTGTCTTCAAAAATAAATAAAAAGTCAGGTCACTCATATCGCAAAGCATCACTGTATAGTGAGTAGGGAATGGGCGGATGACTCCGAACACAGCCATTCATGTATTGGCCCATTTTTTTCTTAATTTTTCCAGAAAACGCGTGGAACCAAAAGTTTTTGTTAGTTTCGTTTTGGTAACGTTCTAGTCCTCGGTGAGAAAAAAAAAACCTCAAGTTTGATTGGAAGTTCCCATTTTATTTGACATTGTAATGGGTTTTAAATACTAATAATACAGCAAACATAGCAAATCTTCACATTCCCTGCCTATTTGTAGCGTCTTTACTAAAGGAGATGCCTTCAGCCGTAGAGTAGTCGACATACGCACGTGTAATTTGACACTTAACGTTTTGCTTCCAATCCCTGATATTCTTTTTAAACAAATAACGACGGCCACTTTTTCGCCTGGACTGATTACATTAGGTCTTTGTCTCAACACAAAAACAGTAGGTATGCATTTATGTCAAGTCATTTCTTCCAGCTTCCACTTATATTTTGCTCAGTCCTAATAAAAGAAGCCAGACCTGATATTTCACACTATGCTGAACATATATATAGATAAAAGAGGTCATTTTGTGGGATTGTAGCACAACAACGAACAAAAGATTCGATTTCCCTTTGGCAATGGCTTTATTTATATGTTTTGGTGTGCATGTTTTTTTAAGTGTTTGGTTCTTTATATTCCATTTAGTTGTCTGTATATTGTCTCACAAAGCTTCTGTGCAAAAAAAACCCCCAAAAAACAAAAAAAAGGACTTCCATTAGAGTCAAAGTAAAAGTTTACATTCAGAATCTATCATTGAACAGTTTTAGTTTGTCTTTTGCGTGCGTGCGTCTGCGTGTGTGTATGTGTGTTTCCTTGGTCGGTATGTGGCCTTGTTGCTCATGACAGTATTCACATGTGTGTATTCATGATTTTAGTATACATGTGAGTTCCTGCTCCATTTCCTTCATTTTGTATGTTCCGCTTTGTATTTCTTTGCCAAGTTGCTGTATTCTCACATGCTTTTCCCTTGTGTAATATAGAAAAAAGGAAAATCAAAAGCAAAGCGGTTTAAAAAAAAATTGGGTTATTTTTCACTGTAGGTAGTCTTTTATACAATAATACTGTAAGAATATTTCTTGAATTCTAAATATTACTCTTTCTAGATTTTTGGAAGCAAAGGTTTTGAGTAAAAAGTTTCTTACTTTATTTTACTATATTAGGTAGTAAAATGTACGCGGTCACTTAACCATAACCTGTTTTGTTATTCCCGGAAATGTCAATGTCCATTCGCAAGTCTCTCGTGGTTGACTGAGAAACATTTGTGTCAAAACGTCGAACATGTTGTCTGTGCACATCTGGAAAAGGCGGCAATGAAAATTACAGTTTTTTTCAACAGAAAAACATGATGTATATAACATTTATGTTGCAATAAATGTGCCATCTTTTTTAAACTCGAGTTGTTTAGCTGTTTACTTACAACCTGGGCATACCTCTGTATTGTTTTAAAAATAGAACAAAAATCTCACACACAAAGATTCGCACGCTGACCCAAAAGCCTTCTTGCACCAAAATCTCAACAAAAAACTGGCCAACAACAACAAAAAATTCTCACAGTCGCCTATCAAACTTACCACCCAAAAAAATTCTAACACCAGAAAACCCAAGACGCACAGAAAACTGTCACATACAAAAACAACTCTTACATACAGCAAAACACTCGAACGCGTCAAAAAACTCACACAAACCCCACAAAACTCACACTCATGCTAAAAATTTACACCTACCCCCCAAAAATTCACTTACGCTTACACCTAAAAAACTCGCATGCCTAAAAAGAAAAAATCTCTCATGGTTTAAAAAAAATAAAAAATACACACGCACACAAACCCAAAAACTCACTCACACGCACCAAAAACATCACCAAAAAAACCCTCACACATTAAAAACGCTCTCATAACAAAAACTGTCACACATAAAAAAAAAAAAAAAACTCTTAGTCGCCCAACAATCTCAAACCACATCAAAAAAATATCTCACACCCATTAGAAAACCTCTTGGAGACACAAAAAAATGTCATACACATGCAACAAACTCTCACATTAAAAATACTCACTTGACAAAACTACTCTGATGCACACCAAAATCTCTCTCATGTCACTTGCACCCAGAAATTCTAATACAACAAAAAAACTCCCACTGTCACCCAAAAACTTCAAAAAACTCACATTCACCACCAAAAATTCTAGGACACCTAAAAATATAAATAAAGCTCTCGCACATTCCAAAAAACAACTAATTTAAAATAGGTTTTCATTTGTTTTTCATTACCTTCATTTTCCCTCCCAGATTTTCTTTTTATTAGTACTTTGTTTAATCTTGTTGCTTGGTTTAAGGTTCCGAGCACAACCTGTCACTCCAGTATGGCTTGTGACTGAGATGAATGCATCCCGAAAGGCTGGTAAAAACGTGTCTCAGTGCTCCAAAAACCCTGGAATTGTGCAGTGCCGTAAATCATGTTTGCGGCGCATCTGTGTGGAATGATCACATTCCAGATGTGTGCACCCCTCGCAACCTCCAAGGTCTGCGAACCCACATCCGCTTTCCGAAGCTCCGACCGGGGGCCACGTTAATCACTGTCGTTTCGTTTCAATACTTCTGGGGGAACAAGTGAGAGTGTTAGACCAGTGGACTGTTTTTGTTTTTTTGTTTTTTTTTTTTGGGAGGAGCGAGACCACCGTGTCTGCAGGCTGACTTCCTGTCACGACCGCCGGGCCAAAAAGGCCTTGGCTGGTGTCCTCCCAAACGGTCTAAGGAGTTTGCGGCTCCCTGCAGTGAATGCACTCGGTTCCATTATAGCTAAATCTCAGGAATTAATGAGTCTTTGGTAACTCATTTTTTTATTTCCTCTCACACAGTGCAAAAGACTTATCTTCACCAAAGTTTCTGACAAACACCCAGAAACTCACACATTCACCCAAAAACTCTTTCCCTTTCTCTCTCTCCCCGTCACACACACCAACTCTTACTAAAACCGATAAGGACTCACTTCCACCAAAACAGCTCTCATATGCAGAAAAACCTCTCTCACCAATAAAGTCTCTCACGACTCACAAAAAAACTCCCTCTCTCACCCTATAAAATACTCTCACTGGCACTGATAAAAAAAAAAAACAAAAAAAACAAAAAAAAACGTCTTATTCACATAGACCTCTCACACCCCAAAACACCTCCACATACACCTAAAACATCTTATGAATACTCAAAAAATCCCACGAATAAACTGTCTCTCTCTCACACACACACACACACACACATTAAAAAAACTAGACGACGAACACAAACCTTCCACTTACCAAAAAAAAAACACCCCAAAAAACTGTCAAAAACTCTCACACTGATCAAAAATTCACTCATAAAAACAAACAACAAAAAAAAAACCCCTTCCACACAAAAAAAAAAAACCTCACTCACTTGACCTGCAGCGTGTCAAGGGTGTGGCTAATGAGGCATTATAGCCCATCCACAGTACAGCATCCCGATTATGTATTTACAGACGGGGAAGGGGAAGGGCCATGACTTGGGAAAACGTTTATCTACCCCACTCCCAAAGTGTTTCAAAGTAGGTTTTAAATATGGCCAGTATTTTAAATTAGGGTTTGAAACTCAACTTAGTACAGTATTTCAGAGTTGAGTTTTACACGAGGCTAAGGGTTTCAAGTTTTAGGTTTTCAAATTAGAGTTCCAAACCAGAGGTGTGCAGACATCCTAATAATCATCATAACAATCTTAATAATCCTAATGGTAATAATAATGAAAAGAAGGAGAAACCAAGGCGTGGTGTGAAACAAACTATGTACAAATACTAAGCAGCTTGAATAATAGGTGGAGGGATACATTCAAAATATCTAAGAGGAACAATAATTGTGAAAAACAATACTGATAATAATTCAAATATTATTGTAGTAATATTTTAGTGATAGTCATAAACGCATTGTCATTGACATTGATGATGATGATGATTAGATATTAGTTTCACATACAATTTAACATTTTAACAACCCCCCCCCAAAAAAAATAAAAATCTAATTTGTATTTGTACTGCGTTATATTTCGTTTTGTATCATCAGAAGAATTAAAATTATATCGCATTCATCAAGTTACTTTATGCTCCACAAGACGGCGCTGTCGAATTCAAAGACTTGCAGACCCTTCATAAAAAGTATGGAGTAAGGATTTCATTTTATACGTTATTTGCACAATTTAACCTCACTGTACTCGTCTCAAATGTAAATATTTACGTGGTAACTGTTGTTGATTGGTGAAACAGCTCAATCCACTTGTGATTTTCCATCTGCGACTGTCAGGTAAAGCATTTGGTATGCTTTCAAGTGTCAGGGCTGGTCCAGTTCGTGGTGGTGCTCGTGGACCACCGGCCTGCTGCAGGGTATCCTGGTGGGCGGGTCGGTGCGCTCGTTTCAGCAGGCGGGGCGAGCCGGAGCGAGAGTCGGGGCTGCGAGCGTCCTTCTCCTCCTCCTCCTCAAACTGTCTCCCTCAGTGAGTAGTACTGCGCTAATTAAGTTGATAAAGCGCGACCCGGTTACTTTGCTTGCTGCTTTAATATTAAATAAAGATATTTTGTTGTTATAAAAACGACAGGCGAAGAGGACGACTGCTAGTGGTGAGTAGCTGACGCTTTCCAGTGATGTTCGTACGTGTTTGTCGTGAGCGACCAAACTCAACAAGTTGAAACCAAAGACAATTACAGCACCCCTGCTCGCTTTCGATACGGTTTCGGGCGTTTATGTCACGTTTTAAACCACGTTTTAAATCGCAGTTAGTTGCTTGAGTGCTTTGAAGCCACCTGTTGCACCGAGTAGCGATGTGACTGTCTTCAAAGTGCGTCAGTTTAAAACGTGAATTGTTCTTAGCTATCGAACTTTCTCCTCATAAATATACTACTTGAGTTAAATTGATAGAACTACTTTTATGATTTTGACACTCACGGAGTTTCAATGGGCGGTGGTGGGGAGTAACGAAGTACAAATACTTTGATACTGCAGCCCACGTACTTATATGTAAACAGAGTGCGAGTACGTTTGCCACCTCTGCCAAGAGGCAATTCTCAATGAGGTTACGTAAGTTTTTCATATTTTCCCAGAGTGTAAATCCCTGCTTAAGTGATTTAGCTCGACTTTATTTTGACGTTCTTCTCCAAATGGCGCCGATTACAGCGCTTTTGTTTTCCTCTTGTGGGCTTGAGCAGGTTATCAGCATGGTCAGGCCTCCTCACGCTTCACAAGTAATTCCCACGGTGAGATAAAAATGTGCTCCGTAAGATCAAAAGCGAGGATTTGAAATTCTAACCTGGGCCCTGTGGTGAAGCCCCAGCACACAGCTTGTAAAAACATTCGGGGCATCTCACTTTTCTCATTAGGGAAAATAAGACAGCGATTCATTCATTTTGTGTATATTCTACATTTAGTGAAAATTTATTTTACATCTCCCACACTCTTGAAACACAATTCACTTAAACTTGAAAGTGTAAATCACTCAAATTTTCTTTAGCCCTCATTCTCTCTCCAAAAATGGACACTTGAAACAACATATTTAAACATGTTCAAACACCAAAATGTTCAAATGGGATCAATTGGTGTGACACTGCAGCAGTTTGACAAACATTGGAGAATAATCATCTATGTCAGAAAGGTCTTTAATATATTTTTTTTGTCATTATGCTAGATATTTTATTTATTTATTTGAAATATACACCTGCGATTGGCTGGCAACTGGTTCAGGGTGTCCCCCGCCTATTGCCCGAAAACGGCAGGGATAGGCTCCAACACCCCCGCGACCCTTGTGAGGATAAGTGGATCGGAAAATGGATGGGTGGAATACATTTAGAGAAATGTAAACTCCACACTGGAAGGCTCTAATTGGAATCCCAGCCCTCATCATTTTGAGTCAGAGAGCTAACCACGTTCCACCGTGCTGATGGTAAAATACAATGACAGGAAAATGGTTGCACAGTCCTTGGACTGAAATGAAATCTTCTGTTGCTAGCACAAATTGCCCTAAAATTCACACCTTCTCAATTATCTGCCTTTATGTCAGGAGCGGAACAATATCATTGTCCCTGCTGTAATCTTGGAACTATTACTGTTGTTGATACAACTGTTGTTGTGCCCATTGTTCTCTCATTCCGTCCTTGGCTGATCAACACCTCGATCTTGTTTTCTCTCCCTAGCTAGCCTCTGTTCCTCTATTTTGTCTATGCTTCTTAAATCTACCATACGTGGAAGACGACTAACCCACAAAGGCCAGGTTCTGTGTGAGGTTTCCTCCTTAGAGGAAGTTTTTCTTTGCTTCCGTCACCAAGTGCTTCTTCATTTGGAGTTCAGTTGGTTTTCTTAAATACGTATGGATATGTATTAGGAGTGTGGTTCTTGACCTGCTCAGTATATGATTTAGCTTTACAGTAAACACCTTCCTATAACCTCCTGCTTGGTATGTTTACATTCATAGGGGTGTCAGCCATTAGTCGGTCCTGGCCTGTTAAACCCATAGCGTGATGTATCCTGCCTTGAGACCTTTGTTGTCATCCTTATCAGAGCCCTCTTCCAGGCCCATCTCAGTTTGTCTTTATATTGTTGCATCTGGTAAATGAGACATTATCAGCAAGGCAAACAGGAACTTGCTGAAAGCCCATTGTCTCCCGCAACACATGGTGCCTGCTGATGGCTTTGTCTCTGACTGTCTTGGCCGACATAAATATTTCTGAGCAACATCCTTTTGTATTTGTACACGCTTTCATTTATTACTTGTTTTGCTGCTCATTTGTTGATGTTTGAAAAACATGTTGCTTATTGTAAATGACAAGTGAAACCGTTTTTACATTTACTTTCACTTTTTTGAAGTCCAATTTTACTGTCCATACAAATGTCAGTTCTTTTCACACCTGATGGAAAACATCAATGATTATTTACAGCAAAGTTCTAATGCTCTATTGGTGTCTCAGACTGTGAGGCAAGAATTTTTTTTTTTTTAAATTGAATTATACAGTCTCTGATTTCCAACTAATAGACCCTCTGATTCTTCCAGAGAAAGGGCACCTAATCCAGGGAGAGGGATTTATTTTCCTTCTGCATTCCTGATGGAGTCCTACAGAGTGACTGGCATTCCTACTAGTGGACCACAGCGGGGCTACACCCAACCATCTCACTCCTCTAGGCCCCACAGCAATTGTGGTACATATGGTCTGAGCATTCGAGTCCAGGGCATAGATGGACATCCCTACGTAGTTCTGAACAACCAGGACAATGGTCCTCAGTCCTTTGACGCCGATAGCAATGGCTACATTGAGACAGAGGGCTCTTTTATTGATAACTACCATGAGTATGATTTTCGAGGAGATAAGGAGGGTGGACCCAGGAGCCCCTTCGGCGAGTACAGGTCTCAGAAGATGATGCAGTACGCATCCTCTCAGAACGGCTCTGCAGATACACAAGCAAGGAAAGCGCAAACCCTTCTGAACTTTCAGAGGCATCCCGAGATACTGCAACCCTATGATCCAGAGACCAATTCATTGAACTTTCAGAGTCTACCTTCAAGGCCCCTTTCTGTTGCTGAGACCGGAACTCAGTCCACAGCCACTGTATCTACACTATCCCACAACATGTCTTCAAGCCAAGATCAGAACAAAGCTCCTACACAATTGAACAAAAGTCAACTTTCGTCTACGCGCTCGACTGAGGCAAAATACCAAAAACCCAAATTAACTCCTCAGTCTTTGGGTCCGACCCTGCATTCTCAGCCACAGACCAAGGCGCAAGTGGCTCAGCCGCAGTCCAAACCTTGTCTCAGCAAGCAGAGTTCACCTCAGTCCAAGCCAACGCTCAAAAGTCATACCCAAGCGCCCACTGTGTCCAGTCCCATGAGTGAGCAGAACAAAACCCAGTGCAAGTCTCCCACTTCAGTGAACAGTGCCAACTCAAGCCTCGATCGCAAACGCCGCGAGCCAGATGTCCTTCCGTTGAGGAGGTCCGACTCCAGTGGACCTGTTCTGCAGTTGTCTTCTCGCTCTCGCCACTCCTCATCATCCTCCACCTCTAAGGTCCATGCGGATGAAAACGTCGATGCGCTTTACGCGGACACCATTAACCGTCACGAGAACCGGCGCTACATCCCTTTCGTCCCTGGGTCGGGCAGAGACATTGACAGGGGCCCGATTCCCGGTGTTGATGAGCTCATTGAGAAGTTTGACGGCAAAGACGGCAGCCACCATCGGCGTGGCAGGGCTGGGCGAAGAAACCGGATCAATCCTGAGGACAGGAAACGCTCTCACAGTGTGGATAGCGCCTTCGGACGAGAGGAAGGATCGAGGCCCCTGGATGAATCGAGCCGTCGTCGTGGCACATCAATGGAGCACGTCCTGCGGCCCTCACAACTCCGGCTGCACAGGACAGCTGGGAATCAGGAGCCCTGGTTCATGCTCAATTCCAAGTCACCATCTCGTACCACTAGTGCCCCTGGCTCTCCCCAGAGCACCTTATCCACAGGTGTCGGCTACATCCAGGGATACCAAAAACCCCAATGCCATTCTGCAGTTGTAACGCTCAAAAATAAAGACTCAGTGGACACAGCGTCTTCAGCAAGCAAGCTGTCAACATCTTTATCCAAGTCCACAATTGTTGGCAAAAAAGCCACCACAGACACTGATGTACAGGTAATATACATAATAGATCACCATAACAGTAGGTGTTACCCATGCCCTGTTTGCACCAGTTCAGTTACATACAAATAGTATCTTGTACGTTTCAGTTACTGTAAGTTGTGAAGTATAGCAAAAAAAAACCCCAAAAAAAAACATTATTCATTTTTGTGAGGTGGAAACGTGGCCTTTGACTTTAAAGTCCCTGTAAAATGAAAATAATTATACCTTCTAAATTTTACATACCACAAATAGCCCTGCCAAATTTGAATGATGAACAAATCACAATGCATGGAAAATTATGCTTCAAAATGAAGAAAATTATTACATAGTGTTGGAAACGAGTCTCGTGTCTGACCTTCAGTATCCCATTGGGACCCATTTTAGCAACACTCCCAACAATCAGAAATTCTTAAATGATGAAACACATTTATCTCAACAATTCATTACTACATAGTTCTCAAGCTTTGCATGTTTTTCAGCAATTACCTTCACAGAAGACTAATTTATTTTGAAACATCTCTGATATCATTGTAGTGAATCTTTAATATAGCTTCCCAATCTTAAAGGAGATAAGAACCCCCGATGAAATGTTTTATTTTTATTTCAATATATTCTATACAGCCCCACTCGTCTAAACACAGCATTATGACTATGACGTTTGTGGGACATGGAAAAAAAGCGAGAAAATCCACCCGTTTCTGTCCATCCAAGGGGGCGGCCATTTGCTGTCCACTGCAAATGACATCACAGTTGCTCAAGGCTCGGGGAACAACCCATCATGCCTCACCTTCAGAAACCAGGTCAGAAACCAGGTCAGCTGTGATTGGTTGTAACTTAAGCTTTGACCAACTGTGATCTAATTTTCAGTTGACTGAAATTGGTAAAGTGGCCACCTTCTGAGATGGCTAAAATCGGGTACATTTTGCGACATAGGTCATGTTCCACAAACACAATATTAATGAGAATGCCATGTTTTGACTAGTGGACGCGCATTTCACATATTATTGCCAATAAAAAAAAATTTGGTTGACTTGCTCTTTCAGCTTGAAGACTAAAAATTGACATGGGACAATTTGTCTTATGTCAGCCACTGTTAGAATAAAAGGTGGTATGCCATTTTATTGATACGCAAGCAGGAACGCAATTTGACACCACGTTTTGATTCAGGGTTGTTGTAGTAAATCGGATGTCTCTGTTACCACGTTCAGATCATTTTCTCATTTCCTGTCCCATTCAGGCAACGCCAGATCTCCTTAAAGGTCAGCAGGAGCTTTCACAACAAACACACGAAGAGACAGCAAAGCAAATTTTGTTCAATTACCTAAAGGACGGGTGAGTTATTGCAGCTTGACCTCGTTCTGCTTGGCTCCCTATTTTCATGGCTGGTTGATGCTATAAAAACAGAAGAGTTTGAATCTTTTGGCTCTAATTTGAACCACAAACTGGGCCCATTGTTCCTACATTTCACAAATAGCACATTTGAAGTCATGCATCATGTTGGGAGAAGTTGTTCAGTGGGAGTTCATGGATTTTTTTTTTTCATCAGAGTTGGGCTGTTTATGATAAAAGAGAAGGAATGTGTTCTTTTACCCACCCAGCCAGGCGATCCAGCTGTGTGGATATTATTTTTTCTTCACAATCTCACTTTGCCTCAGTGTTTTCTCTCCGCTATAGTGTAAATCAAGGGCTAAACCTTTGTGTTTGTTTCTGTAATCAGACACGTATCAGCTGCCAAGAGAAGAAAGCATCGAGGATTCGGGTTAAACTGAGTCAAAGGAGAGTAATATGAAAGTCTTTGCAGTTCAATCAATATGGCGGTTATCGATTTCCTGCATAAACTGTGAGAGGTCGTAAATGAAAGACATAGCTGTTCAGATTTGATACACATTTTTCTCGATTTTATTGCAGTTGTTGGCACAGCGAGTGGTCGTTTAGAAAAAGGACAGGAAACTGTTTGGGTGTGACGGGGATACAGGTCAGGAGTCAGAGGACGACAAAGGAAAGGAAACCCAGATGGAAGTGCTGGGATAGCAACTGAGCTACATTCTCAAGGCCGCAAAGACAAACATGCGCCAACGGGAGATGTGGATGTATAATCGAAGTCATCTGTGGGAGGAGAACAGAGGTTGAGAGAATGTTTCTGTGTCACTGACCTAATTTAAAGAAATAATACATCACTGTTGTCATTAGAAAGCTGCGCGACTTCAGATTTATTGATACTGATGCTTTTCATTTCACTGACTTTTCCAAGGGGGGAGTAGATCCTCCTAAAGTCTGTGCCAAAGAACATTTTTATTCACTGAAATGATCAGTTAGGCAGACACAAAAGATGATACGTAAAGAGGTGGAATAGCTCGCCGGTTTCTGTAATCGTGACCAAACAATCAGGAATCCAGGAAAAGTCCATCTCTCGCAATGTGTTATTAAGGAGTTTTTCCAAGAAGGGTTAACACATCATGTTTGGTCTGACCTGCAGGGAGGAGCCACAAAATTAACTACTCCTGCACAATCTAAAAAAAACAAACAAACAAACAATCAGAGTTGTTCAAAGATCTTAACTTTACACAGATAATCCTGCTTATTTTTGAGTTGCAGTGTTTCACCGAAACACTCGAATACTTCAATTACCAAAAATGGTCAAAGCTAAACCTCTGCCATTTTTCCCCACACAGACTAAAATTATGCAGTTACATGGTAGAAATGTGTAAAAAAAAAAATAAGTTGGTGCAGGTGGCAGCAAGCCAGGGCGAAAGAATCCGGAAAAGACAGAATGTCTGCTGTGGACAAAAAGAATACCTGCACCACATGCATGTTATTGTGTTTAATAATAATAGAAGAGCGGTACTCATTCGAACTTTTTAAGTTTGTTCCTTACAACTGTAGTTGTTGATTGCAGTGCTGAAGAGCTGCATTGCGTCATATTGAGAGGTGTATTTGTTTTGCTCCTCATTATGTAATTTATCAGGTAAACAAAACACTTTTGTGTGTGATTCTACAACACTGTGATGCTCTGCTACTTTGATTGTTAATTACTTAGCCTTGAAAAGGTATTAAGTAAGCTCTTTTTGGGTCTCACTAGATTGTCCAGGTGTACATAATTTTGTGGCTCAATTCCAGCAATTTTGTTTTGGTGTGCAGTAAACGCTCCCCGAAGCACATGCTTTTCATAAAGATGCCATATAGTTGAGTTTGGCTACGTTCAGACTGCAGGTCTCGAGACTCAGTTCAGATTTGTTGGTGAAATCCGATTCTTAATTGCATCCTCAGTCTGTTTGGTGTGTGAACCAAATGCTTCCCAAAAGTGACCTGCATGCACAGAAAAAGAGATGAATCGCCAACAATGGAGTGTTTCCGGAACTAAATATGGTCCAGGATGTAGGGGTTCATCTTTTTAATCATCCCATATCTACAGAGGAGCAATGTGGGAAAAGGTAGAAATACATGGGAAATGAGGAGAGTCCTTTAACTCTCCTCATTTCATAGAGATGACCACAAAAGATGATGTCACGTCATTGCCGCATACAATAAATAAATCGTCTGCATGGCTGCATTACTACTATAGTACAAATCACCATAAATTTCCATTTTATGTTGGGGATTAAAATAAAGTCGAATATAAAGTCCACATTGTTACTAAATAACTGCGGGTTCATGGACAATTGTCAATCTCACTCCCCTGCGCAGAGTGCATACAGGAATTTTGAGACCCTACAAGTTGGATACATGCGACCTGGCCGATAGACGAAGGTTGCATTGCCAAAAAATTGGATATGTATCCAATCTAGGACCACATATAGACCGGATTTGAAAAAATCAGAATCAAGCCGTTAGCACTGTCATAAAAGAATCACATATGGGCAAAAAAATTGTATTTGGGTCGCATTTCCCCATAGTCTGAACGTAGCCTCTCAGGCTGAAACAAGGCTGTTTGTGCACTGAGGTGGCAGATCAAAGCAGCATGACCCTTCCCGACCCCTTTCTAAGTTGGGAATGACTGATCGCTATTCCAAACCACCATGACCACCTGCAAAACTGTTTCTTTTTTACCCTCCGCTGACTGGTCTGTGTGTGTCTTTGTCTGCAGAAGCGCCGATAATGATGAAACAACCAAGAGAAAGGTCAACCTGGTCTTTGAGAAGATTCAAACATTGAAGTTTCGAGCCACGGCAGGCCCTCCTGATGACAAAGTGAGACATTTTTAGAATCTCTGTTTTTCTAATTGTCCATTACCATAGGTTTTGACTGTGCAGATATATATATATATATATATATATATATAT
>NW_017805824.1:753547-756761 GCF_001891065.2 Hippocampus comes
ATTTTTTTACTATTTATTTATTTTGAGGAGGTAGAGGAACTGACCCCCATGTTTCATGGAAAATGCTTTATACAATACAATCAAACGGCCACGCTAACATTATACACTTCACTCAAAAAGAAACTATTCTGAAGGTAAATATTGATTGTACTTTGTGTTCTTCTGTCAGTCCTTGGGTCTGACTGCTCAGACCAAAGCCCTGCGGGAGCAAAACGCTGCATTGGAGAAAAGAATGGCCGAACTGAAACAACAAATTCAAGAACAAAGGATGGTAACAAAAATATGTTTGTATTCAAAATGTTGCGGGTTAGATATCTTTAGATTTAATGGACAACTCACAATCAAAAAGCTCAGAACTTTAGAGCTTCTTCATCGAAAGCAAACAGCAGTCGAGACTAGATTTGTATGGAGCCACATTATATGTAGACACCCAGACAAAATTGTTTGTCTCCCTGTGTTAATGAAGGAAATACACAGCGGTCACAGAAATAACTTGAGGAAATAATGATAAATAAATAAAAAATTTAAACAATGAAAATCAGACATTGCTTTTGAATTATGATTCAACCTTATTTTATAAAAACAAACCCATGAAACAGCACTGGACAAAAATGATCTTACTGTGACCAGAGTTGCACATATTCAGAAATCTAAGATCTCCCGGACCAGAGCTAACGTTCACAATGTCTGATTTTCATTGGTTAATTTTCATTTATTATACCTTTTCTCACATGCAAAGTTATTTATGTGATCTCTGTGGGTTTTTCTTTCATTAACCGAGAGGTACCAACCACATTTGTCCGTATGTATGTTTTCCTATCAGACAAATAAGGCAGACAGCATGGCGGCATCAAGCTTGAAGGAGCTGCAGCGGGAACTAGACCGGACTGCCGAAGAGTGCAAAAGCTTGAAGGAAAAACTGGCCAAAACCGAGGCTGAACTCCAGACCACACTTGAAGAGTAAGAACTCAAAGGAATTAGATCAAGGCATTTGTTAATTGTAAAATAAGTGAGTGAACATGCACAATAGACAAACGGATGAGACACCCAGTTTTACTTTAAGATAGAGTGGCTTCATTCTACACGTCTTCACTCGTATGTGGGGTATGATTTTAGAACAACACTTTTCCGAGAAACCTTTTTTTTTTGTATTAGAGGCACTGCCACATGTCGTGCACTGTAGGGAAACTGTATGAGTATTTATTCAAGATTGTTGAGATCCAAACTTAAGGTCTATGTACTCGAACATAGCTTTGTCCTCGCTCGCAAGACAATTTAGAACTAGTAGAACAACACTGAGACACAGCATTTCGCTTTTTTCCTTGACTTGTGCCACTTTTGGTCTACTCGTATGCAATTAAAATTGTCCTAGTTTAAACTAATGCACTGCTGTAATAACACCACGAGGTCTAACTAGTAGGCAAGTTTCACACTACTAGTATCACCAAAATGCCCGGTGGTATTTTTGCTTTACAGGTGACATGTGCTGGGTTTTTCTTTCATTAACCGAGAGGTACCAACCACATTTGTCCGTATGTATGTTTTCCTATCAGACAAATAAGGCAGACAGCATGGCGGCATCAAGCTTGAAGGAGCTGCAGCGGGAACTAGACCGGACTGCCGAAGAGTGCAAAAGCTTGAAGGAAAAACTGGCCAAAACCGAGGCTGAACTCCAGACCACACTTGAAGAGTAAGAACTCAAAGGAATTAGATCAAGGCATTTGTTAATTGTAAAATAAGTGAGTGAACATGCACAATAGACAAACGGATGAGACACCCAGTTTTACTTTAAGATAGAGTGGCTTCATTCTACACGTCTTCACTCGTATGTGGGGTATGATTTTAGAACAACACTTTTCCGAGAAACCTTTTTTTTTTGTATTAGATGCACTGCCACATGTCGTGCACTGTAGGGAAACTGTATGAGTATTTATTCAAGATTGTTGAGATCCAAACTTAAGGTCTATGTACTCGAACATAGCTTTGTCCTCGCTCGCAAGACAATTTAGAACTAGTAGAACAACACTGAGACACAGCATTTCGCTTTTTTCCTTGACTTGTGCCACTTTTGGTCTACTCGTATGCAATTAAAATTGTCCTAGTTTAAACTAATGTACTGCTGTAATAACACCACGAGGTCTAACTAGTAGGCAAGTTTCACACTACTAGTATCACCAAAATGCCCGGTGGTATTTTTGCTTTACAGGTGACATGTGCCGGTAGTTGTCCTACCAGTATGCCAAAATTGTTGTACAAAGTACTAATGTGTAGTAATGCCATTTCTGCACACTAGTAGGTCAACAAGGAGGCCTAGTAGCAATGCCTGTACAGCATAGTAGTTTATAACTTAAGTTTTAATTGCATATTAGTAAACATAGTTATTCTACTAGTGCGCTGAAATGTGTTACGAGGGTGGGCAAAGAATTACTAGTACCTAGACTGTAAACTGGATATCAAGGATATCAAATAAATGCATAATCGGCTCCCAAGTTCTCAAATCCATTTTTTTCTTTGACATTTTTTGTTACAAACTGTTCATTTTCAAAGATCGCTTGATTTACTTTCAGCATTATTTTAACTTTGATTATGCTCTTGCCCAGTTGTAGTTTAGTTTTAGTTTTCACATCACCTCTCACCCTGGAAGCAATTTAGACATTAGTGACTTGTCAGTTGGCTTTAACCCTGAAATTAAGAACAGGCACAGGTGCAGCTCTTGGTACGAGCGAACTGTTGCACAGGTCTCTGTGCAAGTGGAGTACTGGCATGCTACTGTGTTTTGTGACATGTTATGTTGCGTGTCAGGTTGTTCCAGGTGAAGATGGAGCGGGAGCAATACCAGACGGAGATCCGAGACCTGCAGGACCAGCTTTCGGAAATGCACGATGAGTTGGACACGGCCAAGACGACTGTTGCTGATGGCGAGAGAGATGCCATCATGGCGGTATGGCAGTGTTCAGTTGCACAAGCCTACAGAAAGCGCATTATCCAGCTTCAAGTCCCTGTACTACTACGAGTGCTACTATTGCAGGACATATGTCAACTAGTTGGGCCGAGTAACGTCGCTAGTGCTGCACAGTAGTTTTCTAGTTAGGTTTAATTTAATTGCACAGATGTCAACACATGCACAGTTTCACCTCGCTAATACCGTGTAATTGTCCTACTAATGAGTAGAAATTTTATGCAGTAGTGGATGGTGTTATGGGGGGGGGATGTC
>NW_017805824.1:757004-771543 GCF_001891065.2 Hippocampus comes
TGGAGTAAAGTTTTTGTGGAGTGGGGGGTGGTGTGGGGGGGGGGGGGGGGCATCACTAGCAAAGTCACCGTCATGCCACTAGTGTGGCCTAATTGTTCAACTCCTGCGCTGAATTGCCTTACGGGTGAAGACAAAGGACGTACTATTACACAGACCTCAGATCAAAATCAAGGATATCGTATAAATGATCAAAGGGCTTCCCATGTAAACCAGTTGTGAAAGGAAGCACCCTGTTTGACTTTAAAAGCACGTCAATTATAATTTTCTGCTTTTGCCTAGGCCAACATAGTAACAATAGTCCAAACAATTCATCTCTAGGACATAATCCAACTGAAGGTGGAGTTGCAGGAAGTGCTCGTGGCCAAGGAGGAGCAAGAGGATGTTCTGAGGAAGCGGGAGAGGGAGCTGACGGCTCTGAAGGGAGCCCTGAAGGAGGAAGTGGCTGTTCACGATCAGGAGATGGACAAGATGAAGGAGAAGTATGAGAAGGAGATGAGTCGGCTGCACAGGTCCTTGGAGGAGGCCAAGCAGGTAAACGTCATCTTTCTCTCTCACTCACCCCGACCCACTCGTTCTAAAACACGCCATGTTAGAGGGGAGTGTGGAGCTCAGCACTGCACATGCTCTTGTCACAAAGTTGAGCGATAAGTTTCATGTCAGAGTTTCAAAAACGCTTGCAAAGAGCATGGAGAAAAAGTTAATCATGAACTCATGTGGTCAATGGCCAACCTGTGCTTGTTGCCTTTTTGCCTTGCACTGCCACTTGCAATGTACTTAAGATGACATCACAGTGCTTTAGGGCTCAGCCTGCTGTCATCACATGACCAAGCCCAGAAAACAAGGTGAACCGTGATGTTCCAAACCTGAGCCCCAGCAAACCTGGCAGTACAAGGCAAAATGGCAGCCCAGCCCCCTCGCAAACACAGTATTAATCAGAATACGTTTATTCGACTACTGTGTGTGCAGACAACATATTGTAAAGAAAATGTTGGACTTGACCTCGCCTTTAAATGGTTTTGGCCCATGACTTTCTAAGAGAAATAAAGCAGATGGCTTTATTTGTATAGTATCTGCTGCATCAAGGTAGTAAATATTATCCCTGCTGTGTCATTTTATCAGCTCGCCAAGAAACCCTCATCAGCATAAAAATAAAAACAAACGGTGGTTTTGGTTCTGTCGTGTAAAAGGGCGTGGCTCAGTATAGACTATAAACAAATGCTCACTGGATGATGATAGTAAAATATTTTCTTTTGTGAAACGGCCTATGCTGCACGCATTGTACTTTGCCTCAGTTCTCACACATGCACTCGCACAACTCCCAACCGTTGAACCTCAAACACAATGACAGTTAGAATTACATTGCCAACATTTTTCTGACTTCATCCTGTCCAGTGTTTCTCTACGTAGGAGTTATTTTTATTTAGAAGCACATTGTTTGATAATGACTTTTGATGAAACTGACTTGAGAATAAAGGGAGTTGCCTGCCTTGCATTGTGGCAATGTTGTTGAAATGATTTGAGATGCCACAGTTATCTCAATTGCTCTCTCATGCCGGCCTCCCTTATGAGCGTCAGTGTATTTTGGTGGGTTAAAATGATGACGTTATAACTGATAAAACAGTCCTTATCCTTTAAAAAAATTAAATAATTATGAGGAAATTTACACTGTGCGCAGTTTTAGTCAAGTTGTGGATAAGGGGTGTAAAGGCAACATTGTTTTCAGTGTGTCTTAGTACGCCGAGTGTGCGTCCTGTTTGTCTCAAAGGGTGGAAATTGTCCTTGTGTTCGACTTCCTGCGAGGCTGGTGGGGGAAACCACAGCAGCTATAGCAGACTGACCAGTGTGCACAATTCCTTTGTTGTACAGAGGTACTGTGCGTCCCAGCTCCCAGGGGAGTTTGTCATCAGGGGTCTATCCGAACTGCTTTTGTAAACATTTTGGACGATTAAGTCATTGTTTGCTTTTCTTTTAGGATTGAACTGCATCCTTGCTCATTCGGGGCTTTCCTTTTGCGTGCTTGCAGTATTGTCCTCTCCCCAGCTTGTGCATTCTGGCCAACTTTTAAATGAGTCAATATTACCTTACGGTGCCTTTGAGACGTCCCAATTTCACCGGGGGGTGGGGGGTATTTTCGATTAAAAGTAATATTCATTGTATTAGGTAGATGTTATGCTGTGAGAAATGCATATTGGTCAAGCTCCCACACTTTTTAATTAATAAAATAATGTCAAGCAGACACTACTTGAAAACAGCAAAAAATGTGACAGGCTGCATGACAAGATGGACATTTTTGGTGGACCCTCATTTAGCAGCAATATTCAGTCAACAAGCTGACTGTGTTCTGTTTAACAAATATATAATTTACATTTCAGAATTTTTTTGTTTACATCTGTGAATGTGGACATATAATGCTTGACAACATCAAACTAAAATTATGAAAATTACAAAACTTTAGTCTGCATCCAGTCACTGTTTTGGCCTCCACTGAAGAAAGGCAAAATGCCGGCAATATTGTCACCCCCAAAAAAATGTATTCAAAAAAAATCTAAACAATGTTAAAAAAGTGCACACACTGTAATTAGCAGAGGAATGTGTGGGGCATGCCAAAATCACATCCAGTTTAAAAAATTGTATAAAATGAAGGCATTACCGGATATAGATACCATTTTATAGTACTGGTGTGTATGCAAATGTTTTCATAAGGCCTCAGAGTTTAACCTGCTACATTTTCCATGATGATTCTAATGAGACCACCGAAGGAACTTTATAGTGATATTGATCCACTGTTTACTACACTAATACTGAATTATCAAACACATTTTTATGACCTTCTCATTCATAATTAAAGTCCTGATTGTTTTAGCATAATATGATTCGTGGTTATTTATTTTACACTTCTATGGCCTTCGTTCATGTTGTCTGACAAAACAGATGAATTCATTGTCCATTCATTCCTATTGGGAAAGCTGAACAAATTGGAGGTCCTCCAACAGATTGTGTTGAACCTTCAAGATATTGTGTTAATTACTTTGCATTAAGATGAACGAAGTTAAAGGAAGCACCACTCTTGCATATTATAACTTGGTGTTGAGGGGATGAGTGGGAACCGCCTCCTCTTTTGTGTGTATCCAAGGCAATTGTAGTGGCAAGCCATCACTATCTAATGAGCATCCACTCCCGAGTTTGCGCCGCGCTCCCTCTTCTTTCTTTGGCCTCAAAGAGTGGGGGCAATTGTGAACCTCGAGTGAAAACGAATGATGAGTTTGTTTCACACAATAATACCAGCGGGGGTTGGGACTGTCTCAATAAGTGGGTCAGTGTGCTGTAGAAAGGGGACTGCTTGGCCAACCCCCTGAAAGGAGGCAAGGGGTCTGCTTTCTGTCTTTACTTGAAACGCGCATTGTGTTCTCAATCAGCAGAAATGTGTGGAATTTGATGAAGGTTACAAAACTGTCAACAAACCTCCCTTAAATGAATCGGAACGTGATTTCAGAAGTCCCGCCTGAGCTCTCGACGCTCTGTAATTGAAAACGTGTGCACTTTTGGAATGGGATCTTTCGGTGTCAGCATGCTCTGGTATGCAAGCAATGTGGACGGGTGAGGTGCAGCGAGTGAGAGCCTGGTTTGCTTCCAGGAATGTCGGGGGTCATCGTGGAGAATGCACACCCTGCAGACTCTCTTCATTCTGATCGGCCTCTGTTAAAGGCAGTGCACCCGCCCTGACTTGTGGGACCTTCTCAGTTATTAGGGACAATGCTGTTCCATCTCTTGTCTCTGTAGGGTCCTACAGTTTGTTTGGGCTTTTAATGGATCTCAGCTGTAGTCTACAAAAGTGGGCCGAACTAATTATGACTTTTTTCCAGTTTTTCAGACTCCTTCTGAAACTCACTGGGTTCATTTCTGCATTGTTCAGTTTGGAAGAGTAAACCCTGATCTGCCTTTTTTTTTCATACTCCCCAATGAGTTTGCTCAAGAACAAAGTAAACAAATGACAACAAAGTAATAGAGACAGCATTTTTGTTATGTAAGTCTTTTATAATGAGAAGAGATGCTCTGTTGCATTCGTTTCTATCAATTTCCAGAAGTCATGATTCTTTGTTGATCAATCAGCAACCTTTAGTGTCACACTTTATACTAAAGGAATCATGCCACAGTGCCAATGAGTCATGGTTGTCAAAAAGTAGGTTGTCTATCTGTCTGTCTGTCTGTCTGTCGTGTTTTACAATATGTGACGAGAGAGCAAAGGGTGGAGAGTCCCCATTGTCAAAATGAGTGAATGAAGCGATTTGGTTTAATTGTCGACCGTTTCTTCTATTTGTGGCAATCTGCTTCTTTCTTGACAGTCGTGCTATTGTTGTGGTTTTATTAAAAAAAGAATACAATGCAACATATTCTTTCAAAACCCGATACAGAGTTGCAGTCTTTCTATTGCAATGCGTTGGTGGATGTGCGTTCCTCAACTCTCTGGTGCGCGGTCACCAACTAATTTTTCTACCCCGGCGATGTTCGAGTGTGACACCTGGTGAGAGGCCAGTCGAATTTTCGAGGCAATATGTAGTAACATATTTAATTGTCCTGCTAGTGTACAAGTTAGCCACTGAGAATGTTATCAAAGTAAAAATGCTCAAGTTTTAGCATTAATGATGAAAAGCTAATCTGTTGAATCATGTCATAGATTGCACAAGGAAAAGCCTAACGCTGACTTCCATTTAACACAAATTTTAATGTGATTGTTAATTCTGAACACAGACACTTCACTCCTCAAAAAGCTGTTTAAAAAATCAACCTGTACAGGTTGTTGGTCACATGAATGATGAAAAAATGTATATTATTTTTTTCTTTGTTCATTATTGTTGATCACAGATTGACTCATATTTGAACGGGGGTTTGTAGACTTTTTGCTTAGCTCCGTAAATGCAGATCCTTTCACAGCCACTTGTGTCCTTGCTGGTATCTTCACCCGCCTCATGAGGCAACTCTTGAAGGGTGTGAACTGAACTTTCCCTGTCTGATCATCAAACTTTCTCAGCCTAGGGAAGAGCCTTCCCTCAAAAGCGACTGGCATGTGTCTGTGCATTTGATGATAGTGCCGTCGCTACTCGCGTTGCTTTAGGAGCTGATTAATAAGCAGGTGACTGCAGAGTGCAGTCGGGAGGAAACAGTGGACAGAATGTCTGCTTGTTGACAGTGATATGAGGAAATGAGATTTTATACCTGTGGGAATATTTACATATTTCAAAAGCTGTCCTGTACGTGCTGCTGATGTTTAAAGCTCCAAGTAGTTGGAGCTCCATCAGAAAAGGTGCAGCCCAAATCATTTTTTTGCATAGCCATTTGAAGGTCAGGCACATGTGAGATGAGCCACTGGCGAGGATATTTTCTCTTGTTCTTGTGCTCCTGTTCTCGGAGCCAAAACTCTGAAAACAATCAAAGTCATCACTTCTATTTTTTTATGACTAGAACATGAATCATACTCGGCGCTTTAATTGAAGTTTGCAGCCATTGTGAATCTATTGCCAGTTTTTATATTTTAACAAAATCATTATTTAGAATGTGATGGATCAGGCTTGGTTAATGTTTGTACAGTTTTTTTCCATCTTTGGTTCAAAACAGCGTCCTCTTTGACATGGAAGATTAGCCTATAGAATTTTCCCATGATTAGTCAACATCTGATTACACTTAGCCAACAGTTGGAATGCGATCAATGCTTTTTCATCAATGCATATAGAGTGCTGTGACTTGCAAATAAGTCCCAACTTGTGAATTGTTCAAATTAAGGGCTGTCACTTCGTCATTTTTTTTTGTTTGTTTTTTGCTTTGTGTTGCGAGCCAACGTTTGAGTTTTGGAAACGCCACCGTACTGTAATGCGCTGGCACGTTGGCATGGCGAGCCACAGTCGCAGATGCGCTTTCAGCTGTTTAGTGAATGGTAAAAACAGCCAAACGCACAAATACAAAATGAGAACACTTGCAAGAAGCTGCTATCGGCCACAACTCGCATCTAGCCGCCCACAATTTCCCAATCGTCCAATTTTTGGCCCACTCTAAAATACATTTAATCGACACTGGAATGACCTTTTTATATACTCAACATTATAAATCTGTCACGAGTTGCCAAAGCGTATTAAATTGATTGCTTGCAATGTGATGGAGATGACGGGGCCTCTTCCGTTAGCCAATTATCCAATTAATATGAGTCACTATGTTGTCTGTCCTTACAAATCTTAATGGCCACAAGTGATGAAAATTTGCAAATGGAAGATGCCCTAAGTGAGGATGCGGAAATAGCTGTGCAAGAACTACAATAACTGTCACCTCAGAGCTGGACAGAAGAGGATTCATTGTTTTATTTATGTATGTGCTTTCTTATGGTGGCTCGATTTGTAATCAGTTTGCATGTTGTTGCAGCTGGCCCCAAATGGAAATCGGGCATTTGGGAGCTTCCTGCTTAGCAGTCAACGTCCCTCTTGCTGAGTCACTAACAGGACATGAGAAAACTGGAAGTAGCCTGTCGTCGAATAGAACAAAAGCAGTGG
The DNA here is from genome assembly GCF_001891065.2 of Hippocampus comes. Taxonomy (NCBI): domain Eukaryota; kingdom Metazoa; phylum Chordata; class Actinopteri; order Syngnathiformes; family Syngnathidae; genus Hippocampus; species Hippocampus comes. Next base: position 763,541 of record NW_017805824.1, read on the forward strand.
AATCAAAAGCTTAATTTCATTTTTTACAACCAGTAGTGAACCTTTTGAATTGATGTTAAAATGGCCCGTCTGGTTTCCTCGTACCAGTCAAACATGGTTCTTGATTACTCCATGACTGATGTTTTCTTTCAATGTTGTTATTACAGAAATCTTGCATTTTAAATGCAGTTTTAATCCGAAATGTTTGTCAAAATGTTCATTGTAATGAACATTTGCTGGCCATTGAATTGGTGGGAATAGCCACATGATTGAATGGCTCACAACATTCGGTGCAGTGCTTCAAAAAAAGTCAGTTAATGTGCAACGTTATACAAACACTTTGAATACACAACACTTCCCAAGCGAATCAAAGAGAGGAGTAGTTAGTGGAGATGCGAAGAGAGTTTTGGTCCTCATCACATCACTACACAATAGTCATTGGGAGTATTTGTATTTATGTTTTCATGTGTTGTCACTCCCTTTTTTTTGATTATTTTTGAAGAGTGGCACTGCTTACATCTTATATTGTGACCTTTTATTTTGTAGTACAATTCCCTCAGTAATTGCTGGGTAAACTTGAGGAATGTGTGTTCAATGATTAATTCTTTATAGTCAGAATAAGAAAAGCTAATTCAGACCACGATCACAAACATAATTGTTCAATTATTATCTCCCTGACTGTCAGCCCCAACTGAGGTTTATGTTCGTAAAGCTGGAATTTTTAATGCTGCCGTTGTATTGTATCCCAATTGAAATTTAAACATGGATCTAATCTTGTGGCCTATTAGTGAATGTGGGTCCAGTCCTTCCAGTGACCTGTCACTTAACAGGTCAGTTGTTGGTGGATTCAACGCAGTGTGGGAATTGGGTCAGTGAAGTGCTGGCACTGTGCACAAGGGTACACTGACAGTATCGGTTGGGTATTAGAGGGTTATTGCCTTTAGCTCAACTCTGTTACAGTTTTCATGTTTTTCCATTACCACAGCATGAACCTGTGACTGATTCATGGATTGCCTATGATTCTTAAAGTTCCGAGAGAGATTCGTGGCCAGTGAATCTGAGTGCTCCTGTGCGGTGACTAGGAGAACTGGCCTGACTAGCCCGTAAAGCTGGGAGGTAGATGCATGTGTGTCATCTTGTCGTCTTACAGAAGAAACGTGTCTATTCACATGTGGCGGCAGCGTGATGAATGGGGCCTTTCAACTTGGGATATTTATTGTTAAAGATTTAAGTTTCAGGTTTGAACAGAAACAGGTGCTTTTAAAAATGTACTATACAGTCAGTGGCTAATGTACGATACTATAGCAATGTTCCCAACCAGGGATGTATTGAGAACAAAAGCAATTATCAACGACGCCCAGGGCTGAGGATGGTTTTGGCCGTCGGCCTTCATGCGACAGCACGTAATGGTTGATGGCGATGGTGGAGGTGGAACTGTAAGGGGTGGGCATTACGCGCCTAAATGTAATAGACAGGAGGCTTGGGGGTTGTACAGTGGACATCACAATACGAAAGTTAATTTTATGTGTTGTGTTTATTATTTTACTAATTTTGTGAACTATGCCATGCAATTAGGTAACCAGCATAATGGAAACAGTCTGATGCAGTGCACTTCTAAACCACAGCAAACCACAGACGTTGGGATACGGTTCATTGGATGTTATTGTGCAAGTGTAACTAACTAAGGTGTCATTCATGTGTCTTTGCATGCTTCTACAATTACATGCATGCAGGCACTGACATACTTGGCACTATTAAAAGGAGTGTAGATCATAATTTTGTAAACAGTCAGCCATAAATAAAGTCTTTAAGGCCTCAAGGAGATTTGACATAAATAATGACATTTCTCACAGTCTGTTACACTGCGATGATCTCATATCGACAAAATCACTCCCGCATCATCACTGAGCAACCTCTTGTTTCATAAGTTCGCGCAGAGTACATGTAGCTATGTCTGCATACATGATAAAGAATGTGACAGAACATAAATCCTCAGGCACACACCATACATATACAATCCACATTCACTCGTATGTCCCGCTTTGTTCTGTTGTGATATATTTACCATGGTGGTTAGCAGAGCCCGTGTATGCATGAGGGCGCCGAGCTGAGATAAACAGCGAACTCCCAAACCTGTTCCATGACATTCCACTTAAATGACACAAAGTCTTGCTTCCGATCAAACCTCACTAAGCCTCCTATCTAACAAAGCTGTCAACTTGCCTGAAACCACTCATCTGGTCTACCCATGTAAGGTTTGCACTTGCGCTGCTGTTGTCAGCCAACTCTTGTAAACTTATTTCCACCTGCCACTCCTACTTTATGTACAGTGTTCCATCGCATGCTTACAATGACAGTTTCAGTTGTTCTTTAAAAAAAAAAAAAAAAAAACACATAGTTCAGGAGTGTGACCTGTGAGCCCAAAACAGAGCATGTGCAAAACCAGTTAAAAATTAAATGTGCTTGAAATCAAACCTGCATTGTGCTATGTTAGCAGGTGATTGTTGGAGAATGTCCTGATTGTTACATGGACACCAAACACTGAGCACTCAAGTGGCAAATAGTTTTAAAATGATTTTTTCACTTGGAACAGCTTCACTATATTTACACAAAGATACTCAGTTGAAAAAGTGGGACAAATTACCAATTATACATAGAAAACGACCTCTGAATGATGGAAACATTGGCTGTCAAGTACGATTGTTGCTTTCGAGGATCATGGCAGCCATCAAGTGATCACTATTTGCTTTGTAAAATATGAAATACCTCCAGCTGAACTGTGTGCCTTACAAATCCTACTGACTCACACACACACACACACACACACACACACACACACACACACACACACACACACACACACACACACACACACACACACACACACAAAGTTCTGCATGCAACCTGTGTGGAAAAAAAATATTGTACAATTAAACCTCCTGTTTTAGTTTCTAAAGTAGTTCTAGTGGATTATTTTACGCCTATTATATTTATTGTTGCAGTATGTATGGCGGGAAATTATCGAACTTCACTTCTTCCTGCCAAAAAATTCTTCACTCCACACAATGCATCTTTGTTCATTTGTCTATGCCAGCGACATATAGTGACCTGGTTGAAATTATTTATATATAGTCGATTGGTTGATAGAGAGGGACTAATAAAAAGATCTCGTCTCTGGTTGACTCTTGTTGCGTTTCGATTGACTTCTTTTCATGTCATGTCGTCATCAGCAGAGAGAGGGGGGAACAAATCCATTTTAATTAACAAATGAGTAGAATGTGTAGATCTGTTTTAAAATTAAAGGTATAAAAGGAGAACGTCATCGGAAAAACAAATACTCAAGTAAAGAGCAAATAAGAGAAACAATACATAAGTATTAAGTACAGTAATGCGTAAGTTTCCCAACCACTTAATGCTGTGACACAGCAGGAAACTTGAGCTTCGTGAACAAACACATTCATCCCACATATGCTATCAACAAAACATTTCAAGGAGTCTCAAATTTCATTTCTCACATTTCCACCGTGTGAGCCTCGTCTGTGCTGAAGCCACTTGTCTGTCTTGTCACCTCCAGAGCAGCACAGCCGTCGTCCAAGAGAAGGCTGAAGTGGAGGCAGCAAAGGGCGCGCTGGAGAGCCAAGCGGGACGTCTGAGCCAAGAGGCGGAACGCCTGCGCAAGCGGGCGCAAGAGCTGGAAAACGAAGTGGCCAAACTCAACCGCATCATCGATGACGCCAAGCTGCAGGAAAGCAGGCTGGGAGACCGAGTCGCACGCATGGAGGTGACGTGGAAACATTGGCCCGTGTTGACTGAGAGTTGCAGAGCTTCATAAAATGTTTGAATTTGATTTCCACAGAAAGAGAAAAAGCATCTGGTGGAGTCTTTAAATGAAATTAAAGAAGAAGAGGAGGAGATGTCTCGCGCTAACAGAGCTTTGACATTACGACTTGAAGATGTGCAGGTGAGCAACTCTCACCTTTCTTTGCTTAAAGGCATGTCTGACCTTCTGTTTATTTGAAATATTTACATGCTTTGCTAGAGGAACTTTTCTAAGTTGAACAGTGAGCACAAGGAGTTGGAGGAGAGTCTTCAAGAAGAGAAGGTTCAGAAGGAGCAGTTCAAGAATATGAAGAACGACATTGAGGATGAGAGGCGTCTGCTGGACCGAACGGTGGAGAAACTACAGAAAGAGGCATGTGGTTGTGTTCCAGCATTTTCATTAGTTTTAGTAAGCTATAAGACTCTGTAAAGTGAGTTGGGAGATTTTTTTTTTCTTCTCAATATCCATGTTTGAAGGTAGTTGTTGAAAATGTACATCGACTGAGAACCATGTACCGTATTTTCTGCTCTAAAAGGTGCACCTAAAAGCCTTCCATTTTCTTAAAAGCTCACAGCGCGCCTTAAAATCCGATGTGCCTTGCCATTACGGTAATATTTCGACCCCAAAATGGCTCCTTGCTCGAGACATGCTGACAACGTAGAGTTCAAAATTAAGGCGATTGGTTAAACAGTTGAACATGGAAATAGAGCCGCGGCAAGAGAATTCAACGTTAACGAGTCAATGTTACAACTTGCTGTTGGTTAAGTGAACTGTGTCACTGCTTTATTAAATAAGTTTTACTGACATCTGATCGTTCTGTTGGCATTTCTTTGAGCGTAGCTCCATCTAGTAGAGGCATTGTAGATTGCGTCTTATAATGCGGTGCGCCCAATGTATGAAAAAAATTACAAAATAGGCCATTCGTTGAAAGTGCGCCTCATAATCTAGTGCGCCTTTTAGTGTGGAAAATACGGTAATGCCCAGCTTTATAGCAATAGAGTGTTAAACATGCTTTTCACCATTTCAGTTTTTCAGATTTTTGGTCAGGGGGAGTGGCTAAAACGGTTTATAACTTTAATTTTCAAAAATGTAGTTATGTCTAGACCAAAGAAAAGTGTTAAACAAAGTAGGATCAATTTTTCAGGTCATAGCAGTGATATTTGATTGACAGTTTAGCAGCGACATGCTTTGAGCGCATTTAACGGTACAGTCCCACAGCTTTTAAAACGAACACTGCAGCTTTTCACAATGACCATTTTCATTCTTGACAATCTTGAAGTTTGTCCTCTGACATACATGCTGACATCACGGTCTTCTTTGTGTTGCTTTCAAATGTTGCCGTTCCACACATGTGCTTGAAATTCTTGAAATTGCTTGAATTTGTTGCCTCTTTCACTACAAATGACACTTTCAGTGAACTGTGTGCTTGTTTTACAGAGAATTGTAATAACTCTGGGAAGTGGAATTCTTCCATCTGAAAAGTACACTGACTTTTCACATTGATGGTCATGTTCCTGAAAACACATTTTTGTTATTTCAGATCAGTGAAGCCAGGATGACGCAATTCGTTGAAAATTTGAAGTGTTTGAGTTTGTATTATGAGGGTATGTAAGGGTGTTGATTGGTTGACAGAGAGCAGCTGCTGCCACAGTATAACGGGAACATAATTTGTAACTTCTTCGCGTACGCTATTTCTGTTTGTGTGCTTTTATCCTTTGTTCCTTTCACTAATTAGGTGCAGTTGGAACTCATTGTTCCCTCCTCATTTGTCTGCTCAGTCACATACGACGCCCCAGAACATCCCATTCTAAAATATGTTGAGAGATGACATCTGTCAGAGCGGTAGTCGTTTTGAATGTGTAATACAGGGTAGAAAAAGTAGGTATACACATTTTAAATGAATTCCTGGAGGAAAGGATGGGGGAAGGGAAGGAAGGAATGCAATAAGGGAAGGAGAGAAGGAAGGAAGGGTTCGCAGCTAACTTTAAATCCTACTTGGAAACCCAATACCTGGCTGGAAATTGTATTTTCAACTCCCAACTCCTGCTTGAAATCTTGAAATTTTAAATCTGTACTGCAGTCACCACAAAAAAGCCACATAACATCAGGCTTTGGTGTGAGTTTCATGGAGGAACTGTAAATGTACAGAACCTTTCCAGGTGCACTTAACTTGACCTGTTCTCTGCCCCCGGTGCCCTTAGATGAACGACATTGTGGATGCATCCCAGTTGTCAACACGGGAGCTGCAGGAACAGATTAACATTTACAAGGAAAAGAACCGCCAGGAGTTGACGGAGCTGCAGAAGCTTCTTAAGGAGCGGGGCCAGGAGCTTGACAAGTACCTGCTGGCTGCGCAAACGCTGCAAGAGGAGGTAATCTGCGGTTTATTGTTAAATCGTGGCCATTGTTCAACGGGCCAACTGTGCTCCCATGCTGAACAGCATATGAGCCGTTGTTGTAACTCATCTAGACCAATACATGCCATTAGCATCATTTTGTGCTTCATGGGTGACTGCTGTACCATAACTTAACAACCCTTATCACAATGCACTGTTTGCACGTGACAAATTCACCCTTGTCACACACGTGGGAATGTTCAGAATGCTTTTGTTCGGTGCAGAAATTAGTGAATGGGAATAATTAGTGTTAACATGAGCACTGGCCTTCTATTCTGTTATGTATTAATCAAATATTTACATAACAAGGGAAGCATTTTGACCATATATTTACAGTGACCACGCTGTTCCAACATTGTAATTATGTTGCTCAGCTCAGTCCCACAGACATCGAAGTGATGTTTGTTACCAGTTTGACCGGTAAAACAGGAGTGGCTCTGATCGTAGTTATTTATCATTGTGAAAACTTTGGGTGGACAACAATGAAGACTTGTTCCCCTTCAGTTTTTCTGGTAGTTGGTAACCACTTTGGAATGGACATTACCACCACATACACACTGTAAAGGGAGTAGAATACAATTGACCACAACCTGAGACTTTGGAAAGATGATTGAGCGTTTACTCAATATCCTTGATATTTAGTTGAACGTTCATATACTAGTACAAACTTTGTCCTCACTAGTAAGACAATTCAGTGCACTCACTACAAGTACAACTGCGCTGAATTGTCTGACTAACATTGGGGGAGGAGTTGAGACTTCCCAGCATGCCTAACAGCATTTGGTAAATGGTGTCAGGAATGACATGTCTGTTTTTTTTTACTTAGATGTAGTTTCCCCAGAGTAATAGTAGTTCTTTTATCTGTTTTTTTGCACTGTTTATTGCGGATCCTGCAATATTTGGTTTGTACCATGAGTTAAGTTAGTATTCTGTTTCATGGACCCCTGATCCCCACTTGTATCCCTGTGTGTTAATGTTGACAGTTGTTTTGAATGTACAGAATTATTGTTAAGTTAGTTCTTTAAAAAGTAATTGTTGACAGAAAGCAGCGTTCTGTTACATATTCACTGACTGAGTGACACTGTGTCACGAAGGGGACCCAAATTCCCCTTACAAACACAAATGGCTTTCAGGTCCCCAAGCATTGTTGTTCTGTGCGGCCATACATACCAGAAACCATCACTGAGTACATACAAATTAAGTTCGATAGCAAGGATATTGAATCAGTACTCAAATAATGTTGGTTTTCCATATGAGATTGATCAAATTGACAACTGATGAATAGCATTTTTCATTAACAGCAGGGAAAGTTTATGAATGTCTGCACAGAGAGAAATCCAATGATTAGTTTGAAAAGCATCTTGTCTCCCCCACATGGGAGGCCTTGTTGAGGATCGAGACGAGCGCGTTTGTCAGAACCTCACTGATACGGATGCTCCTTGTGGGCGAGCTCAGCATCCAGGTCTTTCCTTTTTCTCTTCCTACTTAGCCGCTGATGTGTCGTTCTCCAGCTGCTGCACAGGAACTAGGGGGAGAACTTCCGCGGTTGTGATATCATTGTTGTGAAAGCTGTGCTGGCTGGAATCACATCCTCCTTCCTTCAGCTCTCCTGAGTTTGCTTTTCCAGCTGCTCTACGATGCCCCAACAGTCTCCACCCATGTGAACTTGGCAAATATTAGTTACAAATTACAAGCAGACTTTTTTCTATTGTCTTCTCACAATAGTTATAAATATATTAAAAAAAAAATATATATATATATATCCTCCTTTTCTCTTGGTTTCCCAAAAAAATAAAGAGAACGGAAAT
>NW_017805824.1:771655-941623 GCF_001891065.2 Hippocampus comes
TTGTCTTTGCTTGTAGCTGATACACCGGGAGGAGGACCTGCGTCGGTGTGAGCAGGAGCGAGACAAGGCTGTGCTCAGCGAGAAGATGTTGGAAAAAAAGGTTAACGAACTGGAGGCGGTGGTGCAGACCTACACCCACTCTAAAGATGATAGAGCTCGACAGTTCAAACTCATGGAGGTACGGTACGCCAGATGAATTGATCACAAATTTATACAAACAAGAAAACTATCTCGCAAAAGTGAGTGCGCACCTCACATTTTTTTGTAAATATTAAGTCTTTGGATGACACTAAAGAAAAAACACTTCTCTACATTAGTAGCCATTGTACATTTTACATTTGCTGTCTGCTTAAACTGACTAAATACACAGCATTTGACTAAATCACTGGAAAGAAAAGTGAGTACAGCCCTATGTGAAAATGTCGAAATGTTGCCTAAACGATTGCCATTGTGTACAATTTTTATAATAGTGAGAATTTACTGCCCCCTCAAAACAACTCAACACACGGCCAATGCCGTCTGCTGTTGGCAACAAAAGTGAGTACACCCCTCAGTGAAAATGTTTTGTGTGGCCTATTTGAAAAAGTGGGATCACCCAATGCTGGAAAAAAATGGTGCCCACACAAAATATTGACCCTTTGGGCACAATTTGGACATTTTCATTTCGGAGTGTACCACGTGTGTTGCCAGCAGTTTAGACAGTATTGGCTGTATAGTTATTTTGAGGGGACAGTAAATATGCTGAAGGCTGACCACATTGTAGCAAAGTTACATTTGTTCATTATCTTATGAAAAGATATACAAAACATTTACAACGGGGTCTCTTCACTTTTGTGAGCTGCTGTACATTGTTTAATATTGTTAAATGGATGTGATGTTCCTCAGGACAGGATCGCTCAGCTGGAGTTGGACTTGGACGAGGAGCGTCAGAATGGAGACCAGCTGATGGACAGGCTAGACCGAGGAAGAGAGCAGGTACACACATGGCCACATTGAACGTATTCATTATCAGCACTCACCTGGGTCAGTGGCCTGCTGTCCATGCTCATGTAAGGTCACACAGCTGCGCCTCTGTTCCATCTAAACCTGTAAATGAGATCCAGATGTCATCCCCCCACTAACATCACATCCTGCAACCATTAATATGTCAATGACAGAAACATGTCATCCACTCACAAGTTGAATGTGTTGAGCGGCGCTTTTGTGTACATGCACATACATGCTGACACAGACAGGCTAACTTCAGGTTGTTGCATTATGAGATGGTCTAGTGTCATGTGTGAGATTGGCAGATTGCCAGTCGCAAAGGAGCATGAAAGTCAAAATATGCAGGCAGGGTTCAGGTTGCTGAGTTCACTTGCAAGTTATTGCTGTTCCTTTTGATCCTGAGAACAGTTCTGATTCTCATATATCAGTGTCTAACTACTTCGTAATAAATAATAATTAATAGGCCGGCTTTTTGTTTTGCTTAGCAAAGATTTGAGCTTTAAGCGCTGTATAGCGGCAGTGAACTGGACTCAACTCACAACAAGCAGCAGTTCGGTAGTGAATTCTAGCTAGTGATTCACAAGTTTTTAACTCATGTTTGCGTGAAATTTTGTACGATCTTGTGTAATCTCGGGGAGACTTCAAATCTCCTTAAACTTGAGGGGAAAAAATCTTGGCACAGACAAAGAAGTGGCTTTGGTTCAGTTGGGTTGTCACGGCAACACTTGAGCTTTCAGTCCAAGAGGTTGAGTGCTCACAGTGTTTGATTGCGTGACTGCGCCTGCATGACCACAAACACTATCGCCAGCCGTTTGAACAATTTTCAATTCCTTTATCGGTTTAAGGTCCCTTTACCAGTTTACCAGTCATACAATTCAACGTACTGATAGGATAAGATTCTATTGAACAAATGGCACTGAAATACGAAGAGTGCACTAGGAATGAATGTAGTTACTATACTTGATATCCAGCTCAAGGCATACTAGTAGAACAACTAAATGTTACAAGTCAGGCAAGACTGTGTACTAGTTGACAAGTTACTAGTACTAGTCATAACATTCTAAATTAACTAGTCATACAAGGCAACTAGATGTCCACTTGTGTACTCACCAGTAAAGTGTAGTTGTCCAACTATTAGCCTGAGCCTCACCTCAATTTGAGCAATGCCTTACAAAACCAGAAATAGCACACTGCAACAATGCCATCTATTGGTAAAATTAGTGTATTAAAACATAGGAGTCTATTAGCAAGTGCTGAACCTATTTAATGTGTTCAAACACTTGTAATGTAAATTCTGATTTACCATAGTCAGGCAAATGTGGTCAATATTTGTGTGTTACTTAAATTAGTTTTGCTTATCGTATAAAACCGTGTGGTGAGGCAGACAGGATTCTGCCTCTACCCTGGTAGGCATCCTCCTCTTATGTGGCTGTGGCAGCTACCCTGAAGGTGTACAAGAGCACCCAGGTTCACTAGTATGTGTACCTTACGTTGAATGTCAAGCATATGGAATACATCCTCAAATGGCCTCCCATACAAACTCACACACTTCCACTCACAAGGGCACAGTGGGTGTGTGGCGCTGTGTGGGGGCGTGTATGGCTATGGAGGCAGCAGGAGGAACACCTGCGTCTCCTCTGGCACCAGGTGCTCCTCTCCTGTCTAAATGAGAGTAATCTCCCCTTCTCCCCTCCCGCCGCCTCTCACAAAGCTGATTAGTTTCACCGCATGTTCCAGTCTGCTGATTCAGCTCCCTCAAGCGCTGCACTGGGTTGCGCCGCTTTATAGGGACCATCGCTCATCACAGCGGCTCACTGTCACCTACTAATTGGCATAAAATATCACCAATTCTTCGCTCCCGTCACAGGAAAAAAAAGAAGCGTTGTGGCCAAATTGATCGGTTCTCATCCTCATGTTGGTTTAAACTGGGCTCGCTGAATATGTAGCGTCGTCCTCGTGGGCATCCTGTGTGGAGAAACCTGACTTCTAATTAAGGATGGGTTTGGTATTACAGGAAATGTGGTTGTCTTTAAATTATTGAATCACAAACGACAACATTCGTGCTTAGTTGTCAATTCCGGTCCTCGAGCTGATCATTTGAATTGGGTGTGTTGCAGCAGAGAGCAATGGAAAACATGGATAAAGCACCAGGGAATGAATTATTAATTAAAACTATATTTGGTAACTCAACTCACTTCACAACAAGCAGCAGTTTGGCAAATAGTGAATATATCTTTTACAATGAGGCTTCAACCTGTTTAATGCCAATCCCAGAAGAAGTTTATACTCAAACTAAACACAAAACAAAGAGAAATGACACGTTGTAAACTATATCAAATTTACAAAATATATAAGACAATACAAAATATAACAGCGTACCAAGGGGGGCACACATTTCATATACAGTATATCAGAATGTAAAAGCAGTGTAAATATGTGCAGGAGCTATAATGATAAGACAAAAGAGTGAGGAGGGGAGGGCGGGGTCAGGTATGGATTCTTAAAAGGTCCTCACTGTCGACGGCGGGTCTGGGATTAAGGACAAAAAACATGTATATAAGTGGATTACAGTGGGTTCACATACATTGACAACCTGACATACAGTATGGAAATAGTTAAATACAAAGAGCATTCAGTAAAAGCAACATTAACATTACAATTATTATTAAATATATGGACTAAAATACGCAACTATTCTCCAGCAAAGAGAATGGGTGAAGCCGACCCTTGAACTGTATGCAGTCGGTCCCTCCTTATTTAAGTACCACTCTACATGTTCTCTTCATTCACAATTGCGTCACCCAGAGATGACATTGAAGGGCCCCACAGAAGTTACAATGCGGCTCAACCAGACAATCCAGCACACCATTTCACCACAGGGCCTCTCCTCTTCAACGACAAGGCCCCTGTTGTTTTCTCACACTCTGGTGTTTACTGAGTGCAAAATTAGGTTTGCGCAGAAAGTCTGTCACAGTAATTGTGAAGCCGTGACCATGTCTGGGCTTGACAGGTGGACCAGATGAGGAATGAACTCATGCAGGAGAGGGCTGGCCGGCAGGATGCCGAGTGTGACAAGTTGGCTCTGGAGAGACAGGTACACACCCTCCTGTGTTACAGGAAGGCCGCTCCAAACATACACTACACCACTACATCCTCCATAAGGTTTCTCTTCATTCTAAAATTACGGCACCAACTCCCACTTCAGTTTACTGTGTGAGAGCACAAGCATACGGTCTCATGTTCCTCTGTGTGACCTCCGCAGAGCAAAGACCTAAAGAACAAACTGGCTGATCTGGAAGGCTCGCAGAAGTCCAGCAAAGTGGGTCAGGTTGCGCAGCTGGAGGATCGCATTCATGAGCTGGAGGAGCGCCTCGAGGGAGAGGAGAGGTGAGGTCAAAGTACGCAGCAGGAGTGGAGAGGAGCTGATTAAAGGGATGGAAGTAGAAATGTTGTTTCAAGGTTTGAAAGTCAGGACAAAGTTCGTGGAGTGAATGATGAACAGTATGTAAAAATGCCACAGAAGTTTAACTCAAGCCATGCGCACTGCGTTTTTCATAGTTGTGTGTCTGCAAATAAATGTAAGCCACGCCCACTAAATGTAAAAAAAGGAAAGCAATTTGTGCTGCACTCGACCATAAGCGGCAGGAAATTTTTTCGGGAAAACCTTTATTTAACAATGTCTATATTACTTTCACCAAAACTGCCCTTCAAAAGTATTTTTCTCTCTACTCATGTTTTATCCGGTCCCCCAAATGCTTATATCCACATTCAAAAACGTAATTGTTACTTCCATTGTAATTTTATAGGTGGGATTTCTTGTGTTCAGATATGTAATTTTTTTCCGTGTGTGTGTTGAGAAGTTTTCTTACTTTGCTGACAGTTTCAGCTGTCATAATTTCATTCATGACGTCCTGCGAGTGGATTTTTCCCGACACAGCTCAAAGCGAGGAACAAGGAAATGACAATAAATAAACACAAACACGTCGTACACGATGTTGTGTTTTGTATAAGGGTGTGTTCCCCAGATGGTGAGATGTATTTTCCAAAGCAAGGCTCGCTTCTGCGCCATTTCATTCACCTCAGACACACTCTGTAAAGACCGAAGTTGGCCGTCTTCTATCCGGGTCTTTTTCTTTGTGCTTTTGTGACATCACAAAAGAGAGGTTGGACTCATGTCCGGATGTATCTCTGGTGCCAGTTGGGCGATTTAGGGAACTTTGTTTTACAAACGTCTTCGAGCAAATGTGCTAAAAGATCAATTCTATTCTCTGTACACATAAAAATGTGGAAAGTGCTGTTTCGCCAGAAGCCAAAAACTAGAAAAGGCAACCACACAGTCTGACCTCTCCGTTCTTTCAATGTGAAGGCAGCATGTTTTTTTTCTTCTTCATGTTCTTCTTCTTCATCCAAGTCTTCATTCTCTTCTTCATAGTTTAAATGTACAGTATTTTGTTACAGGCTCCATTTACATAATCTGTGCGGCAAAACTGTAAAAAGAACATGCAGTTGGATCTTAAAATGTCACTCGTGTCCTTCAGGGAACGAGCCAACCTGCAACTGTCCAACCGCAGGCTGGAGAGGAAAGTTAAAGAGGTGATGATGCAAGTGGAGGAAGAACACCACACCATGCAGGACCAAAAGGACCAAGTATGTGAAACCCGCTCGTCCTCTCGCGTCCAAAACACCCAACGCTGTTTTGACCTGGGTCCATGTTTGCCCGCAGTTGAATCTGCGCCTGAAGGCCCTGAAGAGGCAGATGGACGAGGCTGAGGAGGAGATTGACAGACTGGAACACAGCAAAAAGAAGCTGCAGAGAGACTTGGATGAGCAACAAGAAACAAACGAGCAGCTGCAGAGTCAGCTCAAGTCTCTGCGCAGTGAGATGAGGTAAAGTAAAACAGCGACAAAACAACGCAGTCACCAAATACGGCTGGAACGTTTTACCTTTTATTTGCTTTGGCCGCTACGCTTTAGTGCTGCTGATACTCGTAAATAAGCATTTAGATGAGTCCAATGCAACACTGACAATACAGTTGCTTATATCACAGTCTAAATGTACTTCCCCCTTAAGATAACTCAACACACAGCTTTAATATCTAAAGCAACACAGTAAGAAAAAGAGTTAAAATGTCCAAATTTGGGCCCAAAGTGAAAAATGATTTTCCATATTTGCATATTCATACATTCACAATTTCACATACAGTCGTGCCTTGACATGTTTCAGTTAGTTACCATGCTTGCAACTCAAAACTCTTGTCACTACTTAAACCATCTGTCTTTGTTGGCATGAATGGAAACAGCATCAATCCGTTCCAGCCACCCAAAAAAAAAAACCAACAAAAAAAGTGTAATGTTTTCTCATTAAAAAAAAAATTGTAATTTAACATATTGTATTTTATAAAAACACAGTAAAACATAATTCAACAGAACGTAAAGAATAAAGACGTGCTTTATGATTAATTCATTGCGGCTCTTTCTAGTGTTCATAACTTGGCCACCCGAGGGCAGTGTAACACAGCCTTGCAGACATAAACTAAGAAGTCTTTCAACTATTGAACATGACTCAGTGAACTGCTGTAACATTAGTCATTTTTTTACAGAGGATAAATAATATATGTCATTGAGAATTCTGCATTTTTGTGCTCATTCCATATAAAAGGGTGCCGTAGCCCTGTGTAAATTTGGTCAAGGACGTTTGTTGAAGTGATACATGTCAACCGAGGGAAAAGCTTTCTATGTTGATGAGGAGCTAAGTTTAGTCTGGGTTGTTTTTCCAGAATAAAATATTCTGTAAAATTTTTGTCTTTTATAAACGAGGTACTTGTATGTAAAATCCAAATTATTTTGTGATTGTACTTCAGCATGTACAGTATTTACGGGTTATGATACTAGCATAGGCAATCATGATTATTTTTCGGTGTGGCTGTCAATTAGTCTCTCCAGCATGACCTGGATTGTCCCTGGGGCCTCCTCCCGGTGGGACCTCCACAGAACATCTTACGAGCGGGTCGCCCCGAAGCATCGTATTAAGATCCCCAAGCCACCTCATTTGGCTCTTCTCTTTGTGAAGGAGCAATGGGTATTAAATAGTTGGTTAATTATAATTGAATAATTGAATTCATTATAAGCAATACAAAAAATATTTTAAAATAGAAATTTTTTTTGAATATTTGTAAAATAAAAATGTAATTAATCTTAAATAACATTTTTAAATGACATTTTATTACATAAAACTGATTAAAACATCACCTGCAAATAATACGGCCCATCCTTCTGATTTCAATTTAAAATTGAAATCTGGCCCCCAAGCACAACAGTTTGCCCACCCGTAACGCACACCGAATGGGTTTTTCCATCGCAGACGTAAGAGCGCTTCGGCGCCGCTACTCAACAAACTGGATGACGATGACGACGACGATGACATCAGCACGGACGGGGAGACGTACTTCAGCTCCACGTCCAGCTACAAGCGCTCGTCCAGTCAGGACAACCTCCTGTCCACTTTCAGCTTGTAGGCGAACCAAAAAAGGAACAATGCTTGGACCAAATCACTGCGCTGAAATGACTCCCATCCGGCAGCAGGATATCATTGAATTGCTTCAGTATTATTTGAGCAGCTCTGGGTTCATTGGAAGAAATGTGTAAATACCTTTTAGTTGCTTTGTATTTTCCACATTCAAGTGTGGCCAGAATGTCAATAGCCAACTTGAATGCACTGCACACGACTGCCTCTGCATGACATACCCTCTATTTTTATAACCTATCTCACAATCTGTTTTTGTTTCTTTTTTTTAATACACCGGTCATTTAAATGGAATGTATTTTTAGTGGGCAAGGATGTTTTTTTTTTTTGTTTGTTTGTTTTTTTTTATTTATTCGTGTCGATATGAACAAAACAAAAATCCTGGCTTTGATGGGGTTTTTAGGGAACAATGAGGGACTTTGTACACACTACACAGACATTTTTTTTAATTTTGTTTTTGTACCAGTCTCAATACATCTACTCAAGTCTTTATTTACTCCTATTACACAATTGCCGAAATATGTACTTTAACTGCCTTTTAATAAGTTGAATGAACAAATCAATAACTGCCCATTACTTTTTTTTTTTTTTTTTAATCCCCTTGGCTTGTTTGTGTAACTTCCCCCGAATTTTCCTGATGGAATGTGATAAACTGACAATCAAAAGTGTTGCATCACTGTAATTATTTGCACTCCCTCTAATTAAGCAATAGGATGCAAAATGGATTGAAAGCTAATTCCTGCCACTACCTCTCGCTACTGTTACGGTGTGACTTCAATAAACTTGCTTCCGTCTTATCTCACGTCTTCTTCTCCTATTGTTCCAACCTTCGACACAAGACAAAACATGAGCCAGAAATATTCTCACACACTACTGAAATACTTCTGTAGAAAGTACACAATACAGTACAATTTTTTTTCATGCACGACAAATATGCACAACTGGAAAGCTTTCACACAATTGTTTTTGTTCAGCACTCTACTTAGACATTTTTGCACATCAGTGAAACTACTCAAAACACGACGAAAATGCTCTCATACTTGAATAAAACATTCATACGACTGATGCCACTAAAATTGGGTCACGCTTCTGAAAATGTTCTCATCCACAAGACTGAAACTGAAGTAATGATTTTTTTTTTTCACTCAGACCAGGCGTGGGGTGCCAATCGGCAATTTGGGGAAAATATGTTAATTTTCCCGAACGGCTGGTGTATTTCCTGGCTGGTCCTGCCCACGACGGCTGCTAGCAGCTGTTTGCACTGCTACAAAAACTGTCAATTAGCCACAACTGACACGTTTTCACACTACTGAGTTTTTATTAACTCTTGGCCAAAACTGAAAAGCTCTCACGCACACTACTGAAATTAATTCACGTTATACTGAAATACGCATTTCAGTAGCATGTGTGAGAACGCGTCAGTAGTGTTTGAGAAGTCATCCTTGGTGAACTGAACTTTGTCGTCCTCTTAAAAAGTGATCATGATCACTTTCTGCCCCAAAAGCTACAAAAAGACAATTGATTCTTCCAAGTAGATGTAAGTGAATAGATGTGGCCCCTTTTTCAAGTGACCTTTGTTGGTTGCCATTGTGTGAGATACAGACAAATTGACCTTTGGAGTGGCCCTTGGCCTTCTCTGTCAAGTGGTGTGGGTTAACGTGCCTTGGCAAAAAAGCACTATCACAAGGTGATCATTCTTGAGATTCTGACAAGTGCTTGAGTCACTTAAGCCAGCCGCGTTGACTCTGCCAACAAGTTAGTGTGGAAAAATGTTTATTTATCTCATATCATTGATATCATGTGCTAGTGTGCTCTCACGTGTGTTCTCCCTTGACTATTAAGACAATTCAGTGCACTAGCGGAATGACTAGGACACGCTACTAGAAACTTATTACAAGTACCACTTGTATCCTATTAGTAGGCTATAGCCTTTCGTTGGTTATCACGAGCCATTCTGCTAGTGTGCCCAAATGCACTAAATTGTCTTGACTAGTGACTGAAAAGAACATACAAGGATATCAAGGAAATCAGACAAAACATCAAATGGCTTACACAACAAGTATATTGAGCAGTTATTTGCTATCCTTGCAGTGAAATACAGGTCGTGCAGGTACTCTTGGAATTAGGCAGACATCATTCAGTACTAGCAGCGCTATGCTGCTCTCTTGTGGCCAGGAGGCACATTGCCTCCTTGTGTGAATAGCAGTTTCACGCATCATAAAAGCCTTTTAACAATAATAATCATCATCATCACCATATGTAGGACTTCTTTTATTATTATTGTTGAAGAAGAAGAAATTGTATTCATTCATAGCTAAATAAATAACTACTTGGGTTTTTAGTTGAGAGTGATACAAATATTACTTCACTTTTATGGATACACCAAGTTTGAAAAAACAACAAAGCAAAACAAAAGATCAAGTGAAATGTTTGGTAATAGGCACTAATGCTCGCGAAAATATATAAATGAAGAAAATAAACTGTGCATGATTATTAAATTGTGCATGTTAGGTTCACTGAGGCCAACAATTAATGTTATCAAAAATAAGGCAGATAATATCCTGCACATGACTTAAAAAAACTACACCAAAATAAACGTTTGCAAACAAACTGTTTAAAAAAAAATAATCAAAGCAACTTTGTTGTACTTCCATACCTGTCAACTCATACGGTTTAGCCATAGTTCATACGGATTTTGTGGTGAATCTTACGTATATGGCCATAATCGACAAATCATACGGATTCTGAAAATTTCCGTTTTTTTTTTTTTTTCCCCCCCTAACAGGTAGTTCCGTTTGCTTTTGCCCAGAATGGTGCTAGTCTACTCGAATGCTTTCATTTCTGGTAACTTTCCAGTAAATCACGTGGTTCTTAGTTGAAAACAGCAGAGTATTCATTGCACACTTTGGTAGTGTACAAGCAAGTTCTACAAGGAAACAAATATATCATTCATATTTCGTGGGTTTTTTTCTGCCGTTATTTTGACATATAAAATGCTTTGGTATGTTGTAAGGATTTTTTGCTCTTTATAAGGATTTTTTTGGTAATTTATACAGGTTGGCGCTCCGAAAAGTTGACAGGTATGTACTTCAAAGTGAAATGCAGCTGAACTGTGCTTAACCAGTGTACTGTATTGGATTAAAAAAAAAAGGCGACTGTAACATTATGCACATTTTGAACAATTACTGTATGCCAGTGATTCTTTGTAGAGCTCCACAGGGACCTGTTCATTACGTACACAAACCATCTTTAGCCTGTAAAAAGCAAAATGTGCATGTGACCTTGTGACCTCACTCCTTGAGACGTGGACGTTCCAGAAGTTCCGCAGTAGTGATTGTGAACGCATGAAGTGTGAAAGCAGGTTGATCCTGCTATGCAGACTAATTCAACACCCGAGGCTTATGTCACGTGTTTAGTTTGAAGTCGGAACACAGTCAACTCAAGTCCTCTATGTATGATTGTTGATTTTTTTTTTTTTTTTTTTAAGTAAACATCCATCACTGCCTCTATGTCTTCTCAAGATATGGAGCATGTGAATCCAAATGTGAAAGCTGCACAGTGAGCAACTCCCCCTGAAGCGCTGATGAAATCCAGACCGCACGTACTGCGTGCTTCTTTAATCACATGATTTCCTTTTCATTTTGTATTAGAGCAGCGCCATCCATTCTGACTTGACAAAAAAAAAAAAAAAAAACCAATAATGCTTAACTTTACACACATCCAAAAGTACAAAGAAAACAAGAAGCCCTTCAGAAGTCTCTGATTTTGAACACCTTTCCTTCACACCCTGAAAGAATTACCGCAAGTGTATTTGTTATGGAGTTAAAAATGTACCTGATTGGCAGCTTGTATTACTTTTTGCTTTCTGAAACCGTATGAGGAAGGCGTGTCACTCTTTTAATTGCCTACACCTATTATTTGTTTGTGTGGCAGGCACGTAGCAACGTCACCTTTTAAAAAAATAGAACACTACACGCCTCTTACTGGTATCATCGCGGAGGGTTAAGGTCATTATGAGCCGTCAATGTTGGGTCACAGAGAAAAACATTTAAATGAGTGTTTTTGAGAAGAAAAATTGTACTTGGCAGTATTGTACTGTGTAATAACAGCAATAGCAATGAAATACAAAATACAAATTTAAACCGTTTGCATATCATGACTGACTGTGCAGATCCTTCAAGTCAAAGCAGAAAACCATCCAAGTACTGGTTCGTATCCCTACAAACTATCGCTCAAAATTTTGCAGCCATATTATGTGCTTGTTGTGAGATGTTAACTTTGAATCCATCCATTCTTGTACATCTATGGGCCTCAAAATAGCTTCTCTCCACAAGTTGTCACACTGCTAAACATACAGATAACCTTTTTTTGTCTCACAATGGAGAAATTCCCCAAAACACACAAAACAATGTAGGAAGAAGAGATAAATAAAATAAAAGAATGAAAAGAAACTTAAACAGGGGTAGGAGCTGCTGTAAAGGCAGCCATCTTAAATAATTATACCACATTGGTTACTTTTTTGTTTTCATTTATCATGACTCTGCTGCATGAGTGTTCCATGAACCTGCCATGCATGTTTTTGGAATGTGCGAAGAAGCCGGAGTACCCAGAGAAAACCCACACAGGCACATGGAGAACATTCAAACTCCACACAGGGAGGCTGGAGCCGGGATCGAACCCACAACCTCTGCACTGTGAGGCCGACGTGCTATCCAGTTGACTGTCGTGCTTAGTAGTATAGTTGAAGTCATATTTGAACTCTTTTGAAAAACATACCCCCCCCCCCACACACACACACAAATTCTAGTCAGCATCTTGCAATTTTTCTTATTGCGAAGTAGTCTTGCCAAAGTCATTTTCAACGTACTATTCTAATGTGAATAAAGTAAAAAAAGTATATTTTCTTATTTTCAACCACTACTTCGTATAACTCATGTAGGTCCCCTTCGGGGCACTCAAACTCCATGCAAATAGTAAAAGAAAAGCAAACAGAAGGAACAGAACATAAAGCATAAATGAAAATGTCTGCATATGTACGTGTTTACATTCTGTAGTATTACAGTACTGTGTACTGCGTATGTACGTTCCTATGACAGGCGTCCACGTGACATTGACCGTCCACTTGTTGACCATTGCACAAGCTTGTTTGATGTGCGGTTACTCATTAACTAAGTTAACCGTGCCGGGATACCACGGTATTATTAGTTTTTATTGCTTTAGGGGTTTTAACTATTACTTCCTCCACTTTTTTTGTGCAGGGAGTGTCGGAAGGCTTGGAATGTGAGCCGCTTGTGACCACGATTGTCTGCTTGACATTACACGCACACACACACTCAAACACACACATGCGCGCGCACGCAGGCACACACACTGGGGACATTAAAAAATAATGCCACCATCATCAATGATTCATTCCCTGTAACAGCTGCTTCACTGTCATTTTGGACAGTCCTGCTTGTATTATACTCGAACAGGAAAATGTGTTTACATTCATGTAGGGTATATAACCTCTGCACTTCTAAGATGCATTTTATATTAATTGAAAATATTTTTTTCCTGAAAGTGAACCTTGTTGCTTTCGCTTTCTGGTATCGTATTATCACGTTGACCCGAGACTAAGCAAAAGGTTACAGTTACAGAAAAAAACATATGTAATCGGATTAAAGATATATTTATGAAAAAATTGGATTATTTCGCAGAATTACAACCCCCACGCATTAGAGATACGCCATTTTCCAGGTTAATTATCTGAGCCCTGAGCGAAACAAGTGGATAAATTGTCACAGTTCGTCGAACTCATATGAGCCGCCTGACTCAGTTCGGAGCAAATGGGAGGCGGGCCAACTTTCAGTGACGCGGCCAATTTGAAAACAGGCAGCAGGTGAGAAAGCAGGAAGTGGTGACCGCGTATTCAGTTTAGAACATACTGAAGGACCCGTTTATCTGAAATAACTTTGATAAAGAAAAGGTGAGCTGTCGCGAGGACTGCTTCGTATGGCTGAAATATGGCTGGTAGCTGCTGCACCGCTAACGTAAGTCACGTGTTATCATCCCATCACAAACCAACAGTTTTACTACTGAAACAAATATGCATCCCAATGGCCATCAATTATTCACAGATTTTTACTATTTGCAGGCCGACCCGGTCTTTATCAAATAACGTCTACAATGTATACAAATGTATATTTTAGTGTTATTTTTAGTTATTTATTTATTCATAGATTGATCCTCATCGGCATAGTTGGTATTGGAGTAATCCAATAGTAATTAAAAGTAAGTTACATTCCTTTAATATTATGGTACCTGGTACTATGGTATTTTTTAGTAGGAAACTACTCACTCTATTGGAAATTACTTTTTGAAAGTAGCTCTCCCAACCCTGAAATGTATAAAAACATTGATGAAAGGAAAACTTCAAAAAAATATTTGAGTACCAAATTCCTTCAGACATCGTGAGATTAATACAAGTTACCTTTGGCCTGTACAATTTCAAGGGATGCTGAAAGTGGTGGCTATTGGCTTCCAAACATTTACTATGCAGCACTGCTTGAGTAACGCTGGCCAGATTGTCCCATGGGAGCAAAAAACAAATAACGGCGAACGATGGCCCGTCTCTCGAAAAACTCTGTGGAGTCGATTTGAAGGCACCACATTATCTTATCCGTACTTTATATATTTACCTACATACATACCTTAATAAACACGTAACGCTTGACCGGTTGGAGTAGTTTGGAATATGATGCAGTATATAAACCAGTATTACAGCCTTCATTTCATTTCTTCCTTTTAGCGACATTGTTTCTCAGCCTATGTCGTCATGGAGTTGAAAGTTCTAGTTACATTTCATTGTGTCAAGATCGTGTCAAGATTCTTCCCGGTGACTTGAGCCGTGAGGAGCTGTCACCTAGGAACTCCACCTGGCCCGAGCCGAGTGGGAGGATCCGGTCCGGACCACCCTCCCCGCCCTCTGCGAGGCCTGTTCTGTCACAGAAGAGGCGGGGAGGTGAAATCTGGCCCAACAGGTCGGATGGGCGCTCAGATAGAAAGAGAGAGAGCCGAGTTGCCGAGGGACCGAGCAGCTTGTCAGTCAGGTGAATTGCGGGACGCAACAGGCGGGAATCGGACAATGACCTCTCTGTGCTGCTGAGAGGGATCTGTGCTCAGAGACGAGACACAACGACCCTCACCTCACTGGACGAGAGAGGAATTTCCCTACGGTGCCTCTGAGAGTTGGAGCGCAACTCAGGAAGGAGCAGTAGGAGGAAGAGTGGGAGGAGGGTCTACTGAAGAGGAGGAGAAGGGGGAGGAGGGGGGTGGGGTACACACTGTGGGACCGTGGAGTGGACACAAGCGGAGACATGCTTCACTACGGGCCGGGACGAAGGTTTTCCAGCACCACCACCACCACCACCACTGCCGACTCGCTAGAGTCCGGAAGCGAGGTAAGAAGTCCCACAGTGAGAGCACATCCTCTCTGTCTCCTAGGCGTCTTGGGTCTTCTTGTCCTCTGTCCACTCTTTATTTTGCAAGCCCTGGTGTGTCTTCACCCCTCCCTCCTATCTTTTCTCGATGCATTTGGACAATGTCTGCGTGAAACAGGATGTGTACAAGAAGAGTGTGAAAGGCGAGGCCAATGTGCTGCAGGCTGACCACTTGTCATTAGTGAAACAATGCATTGGCATAACTGGTCTTTGGAGACTAATGCCCTCTCAGCTTGTTTCTGGAATTTGGGCAACAGCGACAACAAAAACCTCAACCTGCAGGCACCAGAACTCAAGTCAAGGAGAAAATAACAAAAGATTAAGTATTGTGTGTTTGACTTTTAAGAAAAGTACTTGAGGCAAATGTAATTTGTTGTTGTTGTTCTTCTTGCACGATATATACGTTTTGACATGACACCAAAGTGAAGTGATAAAGTAAAAAAAAAAAGAATCATAAAGTATGATATTTAAAACCTCTACAGTAATATATATTCATTATATATCTGCCCATAGTTATTAAATACAAAATTCTGTTTATGTTAAATGAAAATCTGCACGTATTTTACAAATGTCTTTTTTTAAACGATCGATATTTTTGTCTTCATTCTTCTTCTTCTTCTTCTTATGATTATTATGCAGCCTGGTGATCGACTGGTTAACGCGTCGGTCTCACATTGCAGAGGTTTAGGGTTCGATTCCAGCTCTGGCCTTCCTGTGTGGAGTTTGCATGTTCTCCCCGGGCCTGTGTGGGTTTTCTCCGGGAACTCCGATTTCCTCCCACATTCCAAAAACATGCATGGCAGGCTGATTGAACACTCTTAAAATTTAGAGTCTAAATTGTACCTAGGTGTGAGTGTGAGCGCGGATGGTTGTTCGTCTCTGTGTGCCCTGCGATTGGCTGGCAACCAGTTCAGGGTGGACCCCGCCTGCTGCCCAAAGACAGCTGGGATAGGCTCCAGCAGGCCCTGGATGGATGGATGGAGCCATTCTTTTTTGTCACTGTGTCCGCCCCCACATTTCCATAGCATGAAGGCTCCAACAGCTGGCTTACAAGACGCAAACAGTTAAATGGATGGATGGATATGGATATTGATATATGTATATGTGTGTGGTTTTAAAAATACAAATAATGTTAATCGTGTCGCTACTTAAATTAATTAAATACATTATTTATCAACAATATATATGGGTTTAGAAATGCCAAAAAGCTCCCATGTTTTTTATTGTCCATTCTATTGATGGTACTATACAGTAAATAATGGAAATTCAAATAATTTGTATTGTATTATAAAACCTTTACTTACCATCTAGGCAAATGTTTAAATAACAGTGCTATTTGTCATAAATGTGTGAAAATCAATTAACCGCTGGTCATATAAGAATGTAAAAACAAATAGAGTATATCACTTGACAAAAATATTGGGACAATGCTGGAGTCTTCATTTCCTGAAATGTGAACATTCAGTGCATTTTTTTTTTTTTTTCGTTTTTGTGCTCTTTAGAGGTCAGTCAGGCGTCTCAGGTTGACTCTCCATCCAGGAAATGCCAACAAGGAGCACAAAGCTGCGAATCCAGAAACGGTAAGTCAGTTTTTTTTTTTTTTTTTTTTTTGTACATCGCTGAAATTCCACATTTATCCATGATGCATGCTGCCTTGACTGAAAAGACTTCATCATAAAGTTCCTCGAGATGTCTGGTCTGTGTTGTTACGTAATCAAGACTGAAGGGCGTATGCAACAGTGCCTACATGTGTTTCACATTCAACCAGAGGACAACTGAAGCTCTGTTGTACAACTCATGTGTTGTACAGCGTGAGCAAAAATGATACATTTGTAAGATGTGTTTTTATTTGAGGAATGAAGGAAAGAGAGGAAGAATACAAAAATGATGAAAAAGGACTTGAGGAAGTTAACAATTAAGGATGGTACTAAGAGAGGGAGAGGGAGAGAGAGAGGAAAGAAAGGTGGAAATATCGGAAGAACATAAGGAAGGATGGAATGTAGGACAGAGGAAAGGAAGAAAGGAAACACGGACCTATGAAAGGAAGGATGGATGCAGGATGGAAGGCAGATGAGAAAGAAGGATGGTAAAGAGGAAGGAAGGAAGGACAGAAACAAGGGTGGTTTGAAAACATGAAAGGAGAAAAGGAAGGAAGGAAGGTAGGACGCAAGGAAGGAAAGAATGCTATGAAAGGAAGGAAAAAAGGTATCAAAGATGCATGAAAGAAAGGATGGGTGGAAGAAGTTGTCAGAAAGGAAACAAACAGGATTGTCTGAATGTGAGGGGAAGGAAGGAAGGGTAAAAGAATTCAAGGTAGGACAGAAGGTAGGAAATACACAAGGGTGGTATGAAAGTAAGGATGTTGGAAGGAAGCAAAGGAGGGCTGAAGGAAGGAAGGAAGGAAGGGCTGGAGGGAGGGAGGATCGATGGAAGGAAAGCAGGATGGTAAAAAAGCAAGTAAAGAAAGAAGGAAATAAGGATACTATAAAAAATGATGACTGGTGAAAGGAAGGAAGGAAGGATTGGAAGAATTGAAGGAAGGACAGAAGGAAGGAATCTATTAAGAATGGAGGGAAGGAAGTAGGGAAGGGAAGGACAAAGGATGGAAGGAAACAGTTGGAAAGACGCCGGAATGAGCCAGGTCAAAACCCACACACAGACTTGAAACGCTCAAGGCCTTTTCACACAGCACTCCTGCAAAGCACTACTTTTCTCAAAATCAAACTCCACAACCCACTTCAACATAGTTCCTTGGCACCAAGATGCTATACGACAGAACCAAAGTATTGCTTTTATTGATTTGGCCTGAGCCCAAAATCACTGAAAATGAAGAACGGAGAATAGGTTCCCTGACAAACATTTGCGAAAAGTTGAATGCAGAATGGCAAACATATGTGGGTTCAATTGACATTTTTAAGCACCTTTTCCAAAATGTGCACATTTTATTTGACCTCTGCAGGCACGCCGGCTGCCTGTTCTCTTCCCAGCTGTTGCATTGAGTGCGAAAGTGATCAGTGGTTCTGCCTTCAAGTAAATGCGAGTGCTGACTATGTGTACATGCTTCAGGCACTACCTGTGCACGGCTCTGTGGGTGATTGCAGTGGGTGACGCCGCCCCGGCCGCTTTTGTTTGGATACAGCATGACGAGGTGACTCGTAATATTGTTGTGGCGGACTTGTGTTGCGTGTCTCTTCAGGACCCTGACGTAGACGTGGCTCTATTTTGTGAGAACTTTGACCCGGTAGGATTATGCCTTGTGCAGCCACCCACACACACACGCACACACTGATAAGGCAATGCTGTAATATGCGAGTGTGCTTCCCTTCCAGAGGGTGTGGTCACGAGGGTTGGAAGGGACGAGATGTTGTTAGAACAGTGACAGGCGAGGAACTCGTTTGCCGCCTGTGATGAAGTGTTCAGTGCGCCCTATTATGACACGGGCGCACATGAATACCTTGCGACACCTTAGTCAGACATCAGGTGTTTTTATGTGGTTTCATGGCTCATTAGGTGGAGACGTGATCATGGCGCACGGATACAGTGTACTCGAAAAGTACCAGGAGACTCATTTTGGACGTTGAACTAGATTTTGCGACTCATAGAAATGCAATAGGGAGGAGCTGGCTTCCTGTCGTATTTAAGTTTCAAAAAAATCTCGAAAATAGATGTCAGGAAAGGTCTACTAGAACATCTGAACTTTATTTTGGTGTAATCAGATGAATTTAATCAGATGTGATTGGTTAATCCTGAACACGGCCGCATTCCAAGTGTGTGTGTGTGTGTGTGTGTGTGTGTGTGTGTGCATTGTTGTGTGTGTGCGTTTGTGTAAAATTATTACATTGATAATGTTCAATTTATCATTTAAAATGAATCAATTTTCATGCAGGATATTCATACCCCCAAAACAAAATGTTAATAAATACCGGGCCCCAAAGTAATACCTCCTCCCCTTTTTTTTTGTTTTTTTTTTTTTGCGGCCGCCAAATTCCTGGTTGCAACCCTGCTGGTCTCAAGCTGAAGAAAAAAAAGCTCAAATTCTCCACATTGCACACATGCAGCTTTTTTATTGCAGTTTTATATTGAAAAAAAAGTAACAAGACCATTTGTCGACGGAATGAAAATGACTGATATCTCTGTTCAAATGTAGGCATTAAAATTACGATGTCCGCAAAATAGAAATATACAAATACCTGAAAAATCAACCTGCTTTGTAAGTACAGAAATAATTTGTACTCTGTTAGTTCCTCCCACTGTTTGAATCGTCTCCAGCTGGTTGCATACGCACGACCATTGTGATGTCACAACATCTGCTTTGTCGCTTTCATAACATGCGCTTCGATGGCTTTGTTTGGAACTTGAGGTGGAAAAGCGACAGGATTTTATGTTAGTCCCCATGACACCATCGCTCGCCCTCCATGAGCTCACCTTTGAAACTCAACTCGAATGGACTAAGTAAAAAGTGACATTTTGCTGATGCACTTTCAGCTGTTGGTGGAATGGGACAAACAGTCAGCAAAATAAAAGCACTCACAAGGAAGACAGAGAAGACGCTAACACCGACCTTCCTATGTGTTAAAAGGTCAACCTTAGCTGGAATCAAAGCTAGGAAAAAAAAAACCTACTTGAATAATGATTCATTTAACCCTTGGACAGCTTATCATATTTATCAGCTTACAGGGTACATGAAAGGGTTCAAATGTATTTGACATACATAAAAGTTAAATCAAAACTGAATCTAAATAAAATCATATAAAATGAAATGCAAATGTGTTGGACTTAAAAGTTCAACGGAACCCAACTGTGATCTTTTGGCATACCCCCGGTACGTACCACCGATGACTGATCTGGAGCAAAGACCCTTGCTTTAGTTTTCAATTTCGGTGACGAACTCCCTTATCGTTCGTACAATGAATCCCTTGCCGCACGCAGCAGGATTTCCTGCGCAGTGCTGAAGCAGTGTG
Organism: Hippocampus comes; assembly: GCF_001891065.2. Lineage (NCBI taxonomy): Eukaryota > Metazoa > Chordata > Actinopteri > Syngnathiformes > Syngnathidae > Hippocampus > Hippocampus comes. The sequence continues at coordinate 791,608 of NW_017805824.1, forward strand.
GCTGATATTCTGCTGCAATCCAGATAAACAACAATGCTGAGCTGATTCAAGGCACAAGCAAAGTTCACGTGGTTATTAACTGACTTCCTCGTGTCCTCTACATGGGGTCAAACTTAAAATCGGACACTACGGTCAAAGACGCTTCATTTGGTCGAGTATTGATTGATCGATTCTGTTTTTTTTTGTTTAGATTACATTTAAGTTTGTTTCCTTGTGTCCTTTAAAAAAAAAAAATCATTGTCTCCACCTGTTCTTATGATCCTGTTCCTTGTGTTAACCAATCAGTTCCCTCAACCCGTTGGGTCTTGTTCAGATGTTCCTTGTTGTCTCATCACTTTGCTTGTATTTAGTCCCGTGGTTTCTGTCAGTCTTGGTCGGATGGTTGTGTTGCTGTCACGTTGTTTGGTTTTACAGTCACGGGTTTTTATTTGTTTGTAGCTTTGATTTATTGGGGTTATTCAGGATTTTGTGTTTTTCATGTAGTTTTTCCCAGCGTACCCCTGGTACGCTCCTGCCTCCCTGCTTTTTCGGGTCCACTACATTCACGCAACATGACAAGCCTGACCACGTCATGCAGTGAAATGACCGTCAAACTAAAATGAAACATGTTTGACGTTCTCAAAAGTAGTTTGTCGTAATGCATCTATTCCAGTGGGACCTGATTCTTGTTAACTTCTTTTATTTATGTAAAATCAAGTGCACATGCAAAGTCAGAATGGAATACAGTAGTCCATTGCGTGATAAGGGGGTGGGGGGGGGCGCTCGAACGATCACGATAGATAAAGCATTTTGATTTCCAAAATATATTTACGCATGTGAATTAAGACATTAATAATTGCCTTGAATCAAAGAAAACATGATGAATCATTTTCTTATGAGATGTTTGGTGGGGGAGGGGGGCGCTTCTTCATTTACAGTAATCCACACGCGGCAACCTGGACCAAAAATGAATGCCTAACAAGCTGCGACGATGGCCAACATGTGACACACTCGTATCGTTAGAAGTCGCCTTCAGTCGACTGCATTGCAATTTTTTACCACAAAAGTCCGTCTTTTTCCCCCCAAGTGGCCCTGACTGGCGGTTGAATGAAGGCTCTTTGTGTCTTATGTCCTTCATGACAAAGTCACGCGATACAGAGGAACTTTTGTGAGCAGAGCACTCAACGACACAGTAAAGTGATTTACTATCACTCTGGCATGTAATTAATTCAAAGACCTGTATTTACGTTGTTTGTACTTGTCAGCGTGCTCTCACTAATGGCCACAATATTAGGTACACCTACCCAATATTTTTTGGGTGTATTTTTCTTATCTGTGTAAAAGCAGATGTTTTTTTTTTTTTTTTTTTTTTTTTTTTTGGAAGCAATTGTGATTCAGATAAGCTTGTCCAGATGTCCCTAATCGTATATTCTCTTTCTGGCAACAAAACAAAGAGGAACATGGTGGACTGTACTCGCTTTCCGACAAACTCACACGGTTTTGGTTTCGGTGAAATAAAACCTATGTAAACACCGTCAAGCAGTGTGTATTTAAATGCATTGTAACAGTCAGAGTTGGCATTTAGTGTTGTGTTGTTGAGAGGTTTCACGAAAAAGCCGGTAGCGTAGCTTTTCTTCGGAGTCAGGTGAAGTGTTGGAGAAATAAGGGGCTGGCCTGTGTCCATATGACAACACTGCTGTCTTTGTTCTGCTCCTCTTCATTCTTTACCTCCGCCCCACGTGAAGACTGATTCCTCCTTTGATAGACAACAGGTCTGGACTGTCGGTTTGGATAGATATTCGTTGGCACATGTTTTCAATCAGTTCAGAACTTTAAGCATCATCAGCCAGCACTGCTGAATGCTAATATGAATTGTCTTCGTGCAGGATGGCTGGAAGAAGAGGAATGGCATCATTCAAAGGGAGAGGCCAGCTGGCAGAGAGTCACCCAAGCCGGTACAGTAGGCAGACACATGAATAATAGACACTGCACTGCATGTACTCTACACTCACCAGCCAAAACACGAGGTGCGCTATCTAAGAAGAACCCATCCAACTAACATATCATCCATCCTCTTAGAGATACAACTTTAATTTAGCTCACAAAAAAACTCAATTTCAATCGCCTGGTAGGCTTTAGTTTATTATTTTTTTAAATATATCTAGATTTTGTGTATTCATTTGCCAGTATAAAGATTCTTGAAAAGTTCAATGCTTCAGAAGTGCAGTCGATAAAGTGTTGATATATTATTTCATTCAATTCCGGCTCTGGCATTCCTGTGTGGAGTTTGCATGTTTTCTGTGTGTCTGCGTGGGTTTTCTCCGGGCACTCCGGTTTCCTCCCACGTTCCAAAAACGTGCATGACAGGTTAATGGAACACTCCAAATTGTCCCGAGGTGTATGTGTGAGCGCCTGTGGTTGTTTGTCTATGTGTGCCCTGTGATTGGCTGGCAACCGGTTCAGGGTGTACCCCGCCTGCTGCCCAAAGACAGCTGGGAGAGGCTCCCAGCACCCCCACGCGACCTTAGTGAGAATAAAGCGGGTCAGATAATGTATGGATGAATGTTTCATGTTTCACTCACTGTGATAAAGCCAGAGAATTGTTTGTGTTATTGTTGTCATCTGATTTATGCCACTATACAGCGGTCGCATCTCAAATTTTTTATTTATTTATTTATTTTTTACTGGCAAGTAAAATCCCCCTACCGTCCCCCAAAAAATAATAATCAGGTAAACGACATCATGCATCTTGAAAAACATGACTCATGTCAGTCGTATTGTATATTATGCAACACATAAAGCACTTTGCACAGCCAGAGTAAAAGACAGCGTTCATATAGGGTCTTCTGCACAACACGCGCCAATCATTTTAACGGTAAATAAGCAATCACTGACAAAATAAAAAGCTTGCAGTGAAATGTGAATAGCTGTTACTACTGAAGCGATACACAGTGCAGCGCAAACAAGATAAGGAATCAGCCTAGTGAAATAGTCGGTTGGGGCAGATTTGTCTCATATTAAAGTGCATGAATCCATCCATGTGTACAAGGTTATTCGTGTTTGTCCATTCAGGAATATGCAATGTGATGCAATATAGACATACAGTATGATTAGCACAATGAACCACCAGACCATACAGAGCCTCTGACACATTCAATATTTGCTTTTTTTTTTTTACATTGCCGCTGTCTGCTTTGGTTCATCTGGCCTGCTGGATGCCCAAAAGGCAGAAGAGACAGCAGTGTGTGTGTGTGCGCGCACACACACACACACACACACACACACACACACACACACACACACACACACACACACAGGCGCACAAATAAACACACACAGTGATCGGCCCAGCTGAAGGAAACCTGAGCGGTGCGATCTTGTCTCCCTCAGCACCTGGGTGACATGACCAATGGGCAGCCCGAGCCCTCGCTGCAGCATCATGGGCCCAAATTCTACGGCCTAGTGCAGAGTAACAGCCCGGACAGACAGCAGCAGGTGATGCCGCGAGAGTGGACCGTCAGTCACCTTCGCGATGAAATGAAGTACATCAAGGAGGTGAGCGGAGGAGCGACGCAAAGCATCACAACACAATCGTAGTGATATGCTCGATGTTTGTTTGTCAGATAACAGATCTTATCTGCACACTTTTTCACGGTGTGTTTATGCAGGTGAGAGATTCTCTGGAGAAGGTCAGAGAGCGCATGTACGGCCAGTTTGGGGGCATGCAGCAATCTGTGCGGAAGCTCTCAGAGGAAGTAAAGGTAGGATAAGATAAGATTATGATCATCGCTTGATTGTCATTTGATATGAGGGATGTCCAAAGTACAGCCCTGCATATATATTGAGCCGCTGAGAGAGTGGGCTAACTCAATTTTTGTCATTTTTTTCAAAATTAGGTGCAAAAATGAATTAAGAAAAGGCCTGTACAAATGAATGACACACAGAGTCAATTTTAGTATTGTACTATTTTTTGAAGTCTGGTGATGAATGTCACATATCATCTTTTATGAAATATTATTTGACTTGTCTGCTGTTTGTCTGTTGTTTGGACTAAAACCACAATCTTGAAATCACTCTCCTGCAAATTTACAACCAAGGAGTTAGCGTAATCTAGTTGGCATTGGTTCAATTAACCGTTGACCCAACCCACGTCATTTGCTTTTATTACGTAAAGCAGGTGTGTGTGTGTGTGTGTGTGTGTGTGTGTGTGTGTGTGTGTGTATGTATATGTCACTGTTTCTTGCATCCTTGACTTTTCTGCAGCCCCTCTAAGAAAAGATCTAAACCAAAACAGTCACGATGGAAGTATTTCAATATCATTTTAAAATGATACTACTTCGTAATAAGAATACTAATACTGCTACCACCGCTGCTACTGTTTATACTTCATGGCCATCCGTGAAGCTGCAAATAATTTGGCGAATGTCAATGGATGTGTGTTTTTACAGACTGCCAACTCCCATCGCAGGAGTCTGGAGTCAGAGGTGAGGATCCGCACAGCGGCAATGGAGAGATTTGATCAGATGAACAGCTCCCTTATATCATCCAATATCGGCCTGCAGGTAACAAACTGTGTCTTCGTGCCTGTAAAGACAGACATAGCTCTTTGCTTAGGACAATTGTCTTGCCTTGGTAGAAATCCCTTCTGGAGAACTGTCAGAATCGAGTGGACTCAAGGGAAGAGATGAATAGTTTGCGCAGTACGTGTGAGCGAGCACAAGAACAGCTCCGAGACAGGGAGAGAGAGCTGGCCGCGGCACAGGCTGAAAACCAGACGCTCAGACTTCAGGTAGGATGTTTGTGCATTGGGCCTCGTCGCACTGTGTGACATCACTGTGGAAGTACCTGCTCTGACACATTCATGGCAACAATTGTTACTTGTGGCTGGTGTGGCAAGTCGCTCTCCTCGTAACAGTCCAATAAGAGATGTCAGACTAGTTGTGCGGGATTGTGTGAGAAAAAAATCAGACTCTTAGCACACACGCATATTGTTTACATGTGTCCTGACCAGCTTGACACACGGCATTCTGTTATAGATACAGGTATCTGAGACATAGGTAGAAGGAGGGAAAGCAATCAGCAAATTACAGTGAGTTGAGAACCTAAAGTAAATAGGGACAGAGCTCTGACACCAAAAGCGAAGCTCGACAAGTAATTTACACCCTGCCGAAAAAAAATGGCTCATACTCTACTGTAATAGCCTATAGATGCCACAAGATAGTTGCAAAGGACTACTTTTGTCTAAATGAAGCTCCTTAACTCACTTCAGTCCAAGACGCCACCAGGTGGTGCCAAAGCAATACCTTTACGGCAATCAAATGTGAGTTTTTCAGCAAATAACACCGGATCCATGCAAATCAGTGAATTTGCAACTGCTGAGCCAGGAATATGCGGAGGCTCCCGAAATAAATGTTCACAGCCACCACATCAGGTACACACGCACAATCTAATGACAGAAATAAAGACGAGAAATAAGTACACATAGCAGACAGCTTCTGAATTTTGCCATGCGTTGCAATGTAGATGAAAGTATGATGACATTAACCCCCAGGGAGTATACGCACTACTTCGCGAAAAAATGGTAAATTGCATTTTCATCGACTTTTTAATGTTGAATGATGTAAGATTTGTTTTTTTCATCGTCCGCTATAGGTACAGTTGAAGTCGATCAATCATTGTCTTTTGGTCCCCAACCATTTTTGCGCCATGGTTGGGTTTCTTGTGAGCACACAGTTGTGTGCCCGCACGGTATTGGACATAACCTTTTGGCGACAAAGATTGAGCTTCACTTTGTGCTCATTCCTCACTGCCAGTCCTGATGGCAGCAATGTGAAGACTAGCGACGGTTGTAATAGCCGACGCTAGAGAGGCTAACCGCTTTTCTCATCTCCAACCATCTTATTTTCATACTGTCGGGGCCAAATGCTACATTCCGAGTTCACTTCAGTTCTACACCATGCACTGCATGACAATAATGATATTATTGTTTTTGTAGACTTATAACCTCTCACAGTGTTAGTCAGAGCTGAAAATTATCTTCGCCCATTATGTAGTGGACATGTCCCTTATCCAACGATGGTCAGTATTTTTTTTTATTGTTTTCATCCCAGAAATGGTGCTTGACTGGAAGAAGCAGAAAGTGAAATATCACAGTGTTCGTCTTTGCCCTCCATTGACTTCCACATTATAACCAACGCCCTCTTCAGTTCTTTGTCTAAGTGTCTTTCACTTTTCCTTCCCTTTAGTTCATCATGCGGCTGTATAAAGCACTTATTTCACCATCCAGCATTGTAATCAGTTCACATCACCTCAGGGTGCTCACAGCAGTCATTTTTTTCCCTTGCTGTCCAGGTGGAATCTTCACGGGAGGCCAACAGTAAGGCCCTAATGGAGCTCTCCATGGCACTTGAAAGGGACTACCAGGAAAAGCTGCTGGAAGAGCAAAAGAAACACAGGGAGGAGATTGAAATACTCCAGGTCTGCACTATTTACTTTTTGATCAATGTGATGCATCCATTGCCAAAGACACCATGTTTCATAAGAACATGTGTTGGGCAATTTCATACAAATGTCAGAGCAAAACGTGTTTTTTTTTTTGTGTTTTTTTTTTTTTATGTACTTGCTTACCCAGGCACAACTGGACGACTACATCAGACGACTAGAGGAAGCTGAGATGAATATCAGGATCGCAGAGGCCAAAATTGCTGAGCGGGATCTGCGGATCGGTGAACTCGAGCGCCTGCTAGACTGCATGGAAACGGTAACCATTACAGCAACACCACCACCAACGTATTACATGCATGTTAATCATGTGACCAATCCATCAGGAAAAGAGCCAACTCCACCAGAAACTGCAGGAATGTGAACGCCGTCTTCGCCTGTTGGACACTTGTGATACAACAGATGGAGCTGTAGTGAAAAGGTATCCGACCAATGTCCAAAAAGGGAAGACAACAAGCTGCATGTGTGATCAGTGTTCAAAGAGGAAAGGCAATGTTTGGTCAACACCGCTTTCCGAGTTTTGTTGTGGTGAGTGCGACATCAAGCTCAAACCAGTTTGAGGTAACAATGACTGCCGGTGGTCGGCAGGTCACACGAGCTGCAAAGTGAAGCCGGAGGTCTTCGAGAGAGGATCAGACACTTGAACGACATGGTCTTCTGCCAACAGAGGAAGGTCAAAGGGATGATTGAGGAGGTGAGAGAGGTCATTTGAGGTTGCCTTTTTCATACAGGATTCCTTTTAGAAATATGGTTAGGGTTATTTATTTATATTAGTTTGGCCGAAACATGCGTCGCTGCAAATGCGTCCCCATCACTATTGTTTTCATTGTTGACAAAGAAAAAAAAAACAATGGCCGATTTGTAAAAAAAAATCCAATGTTGGGGTTCTCATGTTGCAAAACATGCACACCAAAAAAATGGGATGGGAGACATTGCACAAAAAACTGACTGTATGCTCACTTCATCCAGAAAAGACCCTTTCAATTTCAGCAATTTCTTGCTGTGAGACAACAGCACAAACGATTAATCCACTGGACTGGTCAGGACAACACCAACAAACCTAATCAGTGCATCTTGTGATGTGGCTCTCATAATCGCATGATTATCTGTGTTGAAACGGTGAAGGTGCAAACACTACGAGCTCAAGTTGCTGAGAAGGACATGTTCATCTCAGAGCTGCTGGACCGAATTGCAATTGTGGAGTGTGAGGTAAGGCTGTGTGTGTGTGCGTGCGTGTGTGTGCATGCGTGTGTGTGTGTGTGCGTGCATGTGCATGTGTGTGGATGGGTGTGGGTGTGTGTGTGTGTGTGCTAGTGCGGTTAGCTTATCTTTTGGTGATGAGGGGTGGCGAGCCTGAATTTTGAGCAAGGAACGTTGGTATGAGGTGACCACAGTCTTTGCATGAATATGACAGTCTTGTTTCCTGTTTTCCTTTTCCTAGAATAATGAGTTAGAAGACAAGCTCAAGTATTTTATGTCCACACAGAGTAGTGAAGAGGAGGATTTGGACTTTGGGAAGATAGGACTAGTCTGCAATACTCTCTCGAGGTAAGGAGCAACGTTGAGTGGAGCGTTTCGTTCAAGGGGTGTGGCGGCTTCTTTTGCTTAACGTGCGATTGTCCAAACAGAGTTGACGAAGCACCACGGCATGAGGTTGACTTTCCTGTTCTGCATGAATCCACTCATCTTCATCCTATAGAAGAACACCCCCCATCTGAACACGCTTTGTTTGTCATACCACCTCCGCCACAAAAACGACCTCCACCACCCCCAGATTCCGCTTTACCATACACATATGCTTCACTACCCCCCGAACCTCCTTTATCACCCACACAACCTCCCCTGCCCCCACTGCCTTCATCACCCACAGCATCCTCATCACCCACACCGCCGTCGTCACCCACATCACCCCCATCATCTCCCACACAAGCATCAGACGAGGCTATTATCCGCCGCCCTTCCCTCTTCCTTACAATGGCTACTCAACCAAGGACGTTCAGGCATAACATCCCTCCTCCCAGCAGGGTGGAGTCCAGTTTACTTCGCTACACTCCCGTTGAGTACAGCCGCTACCTGGAGGCCAACCCGACACCACAGATTGACACGTACTCCTCAACCCGAATGTCGTCGGAATCCCAAAGTTATGAGAACCAGCCCATCGACGAGGTGGACGCGGGAACCGACACTCTGACGGCATTGAATCAAGACGAAAGTTTGACCGCCTCCAGCAGAGCAAGATCGGGGATTGCGTACCTTGACACGCCATTCTTGAAATTAATGGAAATATCAGCAAATATCAAAGTAGAGTAATTGGAGAGGATACAACATTTTTAGGATACATTTGACAGTGAACCCCGCCATTTATCACGGCTAACCTATAGAGACCATAAAAAAAAACTAAACATTATTCAAATGATTTAATCTCTGTGACACACTTTAAACATATTTTTTTATCTTATTAAAACACACTATTAAAGTATTCCTTACTAGTATTCGTGATAATACAATAGGATAATTGCTTTTTAATTTATTCCTGAGTTGTCACACGCTCTCACACAGTTCTCTAAATAAGAGGTAAAGTGTGCTTTAAAATTTTTTTTTTTATCAGTCCTCAATCTAGTATAAGCGCAACCAACTTTCGATTTTGGCAAAACGGGTGAAAGTACTTTCTTCTGGTGTGGGTAAATGGCAGAACCCTATGGCAGGGGACACAGCACTTAAAATGTCTTCATTGTCTTTAATTTGCCTAAGATGTCTCCGAGAGCTACCAAAGATGACAATATCTCATTTTTAGGCTTTGTTCAAGTTTATGTACACCATATCATATATGTAGGAATGACTTATTTACATATTTAAGGTTTGTCTGAAGACACTAGCTATAAAGGAAATCAAATTTGATCAAGTTTGAGTTGAAACAATCATGGCATTAACCCGTTGTTATGCTAATTATGGTAGCATGCACTGGAAGTCCACAAGCCTGTATTCCTGGTTTGGTCACACGGCACACCACGTGTAGTGGATTGACATTTACTGTGAAAATGACGCATAATACAAAAGGGAATTGAAGTTTGTCGATTCCAAATACCAAAAGGTTCAACCAAACCATAGAGTATAACTAACAGGGATACAATATTTTCTCGCTGCTTCGTAGGGGACCTTTTGTGTATTTTCTCTTCTCTTAATTGCGCTGCATCTACTTCAGCAGTGCTCAGTACTGCCTGGCAAATGGGGACTGGCCTGAATACTGTAAAAACCCATAAAATAAGATCGCTTAAATGTCTGCGATAATGCTGGCACTGCGATATAAAGGGGGTTCACTGTACATGGACATTTAGAAGCAGGAAGCTACAGCTAGCAATTCTGTATCTTAGCCAAGTACAACAAAGTTTATTTTAATGGGCATGGGGGGATTAATCAAAATCAGTATCAGGTTTTTTTTTTTCACTTTTTTTTTTTTTTTTTAAATTTTAAATCAAGAACTCATCAGCCAAGCTCTCGCATTACCATATCTATTGTTTTACATGTAGCCTTCCCTGCCAAAACCTTACATTATTTTGTATGACTTAACAAAATACACTATTTACAGAATATTTGTACGCAAAATGCTGTACAGGTAATTACAATGTCTCTCAAGGTATTTATAGACTATTTTTTGTTCAGCTTCATTTGAGACCCAAGTCTTTGTGCAAAGATAGCTTCCAGCTTCATATCAAAAGCTAGCATAAGACAAAACAGCCTTATGTGTTTACTTTGATTTATTCCTTTTTTTTACTTTCGCATTTCTCTGTTCGCCTTTGTGAACATATACTGTAATTTCAGGTGATGTTTGCACAAAGTACTATAATATGAAATTGCATACTGTACGTGTATATAATCTTATATTATGACTCATGTTTTGTAAATAATAATCTGTTTTGCTTGTTTACAATAAATGTACTGAAGAGGGAAAGTAAAAAAAAATTAAGGTTTTTATGTGTATATTTTCTTAAAAATGTATATTGGCTCTGGATGTATCTAAAAACAATGTTTTCTTATTTTTTACATTATGCATAAGATATTTATTTACATGTGATTTGCCTTGAGTTGGGAATATATATTAAAAATCATATGACTGTACATGCAACTGAACATGTTCACAATGAAATTGATGGTAATGATCACTTATTCAATATCCATCCGTCCATATCCTCACGAGTGTCGAGGGTGTGCTGGAGCCTATCCTAGCTGCCTTCGGGCAGTAGGCAGAATACTCCCTGAACTGGTTGCCAGCCAATCGCAGGGCACACATAGACGAACAACTATTTGCGCTCACGCTCACACCTAGGGACAATTTAGAATGTTCCATTATAACCTTACATGCATGTTTTTGTGAATGTAGGAGGAAACCGGCGTGCCCGGAGAAAACGCACGTAGGTATGGGGGTAACATGCAAACTCCATAGAGGAAGGCCAGAGCCAGAATTGAACCCTGCACCTCTGCACTGTGAGGCGGATTAGCTGACCAGTCGATATAATGTAAACACTGAAACAGAATTATGTGTCATGTACAAATGTTACAATGTGTATACATTTAAAAATCCAGTTCATTGTTTAAAATAATTGGTTAATTCAAAACCTAATTAATTTTTCATATTACGTAAACACATTTTAACATATTTAAAAATGTTTGACCTATTTTCTTAATTGGTTTAACTACAGTAATTCGAGTTAAATTGATTCTTTTACTGTGACCTACTCTAAAGATTTTATTTTATTTTATTTGCCCATCCCTCTTCTCTGCAATCCAGACTAGTACAACAGTTATATCAGTCAGATGTTGTCAGCGATACTACAGGTAGGTTTGGTTTGTGAGACAGTGCTGCATATCATTCCTGTCTTTAAAAGATATTGTAGACGGTAATTTAAAATACGAAAGAGGAAGCGGTTTCCGTCCATTGCCTCTGACCTGCAGAGGGCGCTCGAACACACTCTACAATCGTATTGAATCAACCCTGATCCTCCACCCAAGAAGAAGAATACCACTTTGAAATGTTGTACCCACCATTCCAAATAAACCTGTCTCTTTATATGAGGGTTATCTAGTTTCCTCCCCCACGCAACGGCTTAGGAACCCCTCCAGGTTCAAGGACGACTCTTTGCTTCGCGAGGAATGTCGCGGTGAGGTGTGCGGCGTGTTCCCGCTGTTTGCGAGCAGCTGTGGCTAAGCTTGTTTAGCTCGCCAGGATGTCCGAGCGCCAGGGACAGGTGGGAGACTTGAACAAGCAGAGCAGAGAGCAGCTCCAGGAACTACTACTGCGACAGAACAGCATACTCGCTGACAAGTAAGACCTAATAAGTGCACTTGACATCAATGAACACGATGGCAGTCAGACTGGGCGTAGTAGAATACTATGAAAAGTTGCGTGGATATGGAGTATTTATTCGATATCCTTGATGGCCATCTCAGCTCCATGTACAGTACCGGTATCCCCTTTGTCCTCACTATGAAAACAGTTTGACGCACTGCTCAAACAACCATGCCCCTATACTGGTGGTCAGCCAAGGGCAGGGAATAGATGACAAATTATTCACATTCACGCCTATGGACAATTTAGAGTCTTCGGTGTACCTAACATGCGTTTTTGGAATGTAGGAGGAAGCTACACGGTATACTTGTAGAAAACCCACACGAGCACAGGGAGAACATTCAAATGGCACCCAAAAAGGCTGCGTTTGAAACCCCCGAACGTCATCACTCTGATGCAGACAGTAAAATCTCCCTAAACTGAAAATACTGTAGAACATTATGGTTCCACAATGGGGTGTGACACTGGTTTGTAGAAACACAAAACAGGTTGTCCTCTCAATTAAAAACAGACAGGTGTTGCCACACTTGGCAGCCTGTTGTGCAACAAAATGATTCCAGCAAACTGGGACAATACATTCACAAAAAATAAATTGAAAAAAACAAAGGAGATTAACATGATCCATATCCAGAGAACAATGTGCATCCTAAATGATTGCTTTGAATATTAAGTTTGTGTTTTTGTTGTTTGCAGGAGATTAATTGAGTCTCTTTCTGACAAGGGGCAGCGATTAAGGGACTTTGCAGAAAGAATACGCCTCGCCATTGAACGCCGTGATGAAGAGGAGCGGAATCAGAGTTTGGTGTCAGCAGCCAGGGCAGAGTTTCAGTCCAAGTACCGGCGAGCCTTCACTGGTCAAAGTGCAGCAACCGCATCACAACAGACTGAAGCCTCGCCCATCTGCGTTCATGTGGAGGAGGAGAAAGAAGACACTGCTGAAACCATGGAGACAGCCGCCCCCGTGGCCTCTCCAAACTCCATTGGAGCAAAAGAAAGTGACCTTGCAGAGGCCTTGGAACGGGTCACAATCTCCACTCGCGCTGGTGACCAAGGCAAGGATGCCGTTCAAACCATTGCAACGGACAATTACTTTCTCAGGCAACAGACACCAAAGAAGCCTCATGTTGTAACCGTCCTGGAACGGACAGAGAACACCATGACACCCGAAAGGCAAAAATTCAAACCGAACCAGTAAGCAGATCCGAAGAATCAGTATTGAAACAATACAACCGTTGCTAATGTCATTCAATCACCTTGGTTTTCCTTTGGTGACTTTTCCAGGCTACCATCTCGAGGTGGCAACTCTCCATCTGGCTCCTTATCACCCGGCCAGTTGTCGGAAGGCTCGTCTCCGCTCTCCAGGCAGGCCCGGAAGGAGCTTGACAAAAAGCACCTGGATGACATCACGGCCGCAAAGCTGCCTCCTCTCCACCACACTCCGGCCCAGCTTCTGTCTCTGCAGGAGTCCGCTGACCTCCTGAGAGCACAGACGAGGAAACAACAGGTTAGTCCATTCTTGCAGGCATCACACATTTTCTCTGCATTCTTCTTTACCAAAAAAACAAAATGAAAATTCAACATCTGGTACACTTAGATGAAATGTTGACATTGACTCATAAGAGAAGTCAGCCTCTCTGTCCCTTCCTGTGAGTGAGTTTCATGACTGGTGCGGTACCTCTGGAGTCGTATTTAAAAATAAGAACCCAAAATAGAAGATTAAGATCAATTTTTCAATATATATATTTTTTTGAGTACCAGAATTTTTTGATTAAACGTGTTTATTGGCGGCAGAAAGACAAACAGCAATGTCTCTTGTTTGATGGCACGCATCAACTGCCTGTGACGGCAATTAATGTGTGCGTAGCCTCTTGTGGCAAGAAGAGTGCTCTTTTGTAAAAAAAAAAAAAAAAAAAAAAACAACTTTTATTTACCATAAAAACTGGTAGACGCCCCCACCCCCAAAACGCAGCAAGTTACGCAGCGGTGTTCGAGAACCTTTCTCAGTCACTCTTTTTGTCAAGATACTTATTTTTGCTTTACTTTAGCCTATATCCTCTATATTCACTCCTACACAGCCGCTTAACGTTATGCATGCAGACTTGCACATTTCTTATGCAGCCCGCATGCGTGCTCCATCCGCAAATGGCTGATGAATATTCAGTATGCGCATAGAGTCGGGACACTTTTATTGGTCCACTGTGCTGTGTTGGGTGATTTCATTGTCACATACAAGATGTTGGCTACATCTATTGACGTCTTGATGATCGTCAGTAAATATTCAAAATGAAACCGCGTCACATTAAAAGCCGGATTGCTCAAAGTGTGTGTGTGTGTGTGTGGGGGGGGGGGGTAAATGCAAATTGATCAGTTATCATGATCATTAATAATCATAAAATAATACATGATCAAAATGACTTGTTTTATTAAAAAACTTCTTGTGGACAGTAAAACTCATGTAATTTGTATTTCTTTGCTTTCATTAAACCTCTTCACACATGCCGTAGTAGTCAAGAGCAGAGCAGTGTGTGGCACCGGGACATGCCAGCATCTTGTACATCCAATGAAAGAAATTGTATACAAGGAAGGTAACACATTTTAAGCGACATGCAGGAAGACCTCAGTTTCATTCTGCTACATTTTCATGACGAGTGAGTGATTTTGACAAGCACTCCAAAGACTCTTGTTTGTGATACTGACCCATCACGAGCTTCTTCCAACTTGAACTAATGCTCTAACTCAGTGGTTCTCAGCTGTTGTAACTTGTCACCATGGAACTCGCGTTGCCGCCAAGTCATGATCCAATTTTGTTGAAGTTTAAGAACATAAAAAAAAAAATAAAAAAAAGTAGTATTCAAAAATAGCCATTGCAAATATTTCTGAAGTACATTGCTGTTTACCGGCTTGTAACTCGTAAGGTAAAAGCACGAGCAAATAAGTGCTTTATTTATTTATTTATTTATTTTTAGCAAAAACACTATTGAGATTTGTAAAAAGATTTTTGGACTGAATTCTTGTATTTTAAATATATTCATTTTTAATTGTGTGTGTTTGTGTGCACATATACATACATACATACATACATACATACATACATACATACATACATACATATATATATATTTAGTTTTTTATTGAAAGTGATTTAAATAACATTTGGGTGTGCTGGAAGCTGTCATATCCTTGTTGGAAATCTAGGGGGCAGCATTTAGCCTGCATCCACAAAGACTGCATTCTGTGTTGAACAAAGCAGTGCTCCTAATCATGAAAACCTGCAGACCATGTTGCATGTCCATGACCTTTTCTCAAGCCTCGGTCCGTGCATTGAACCTAGTGTGTCGAGCTTAGCCATGTGCTGTGGTTCACGGCAGGAGCTGCAGGCCAAGCTGGCAGCACAGAAACTGTCCGAGGGGTTGAAGATGTCCATGGGGAGCTACAGTCCTGACGGTGGCCCCATGGCAACCTACAGAGAGGTTCATGATGAAGGAGCGCAGCCCTCCTCAGAAGAAGACTGATCTGGCACGGTCAGATGGGAGGAAGACCTGGTTGTTCCGAAAGGGCTTTTACTCCAAGGGGATTCATTCTTGAGAGGACGCGTTGCCTGGTGCGAACAGTCGATGATGTCTAGATGGACTTGATGAATGTCCGCTGATGAACTTTGAAGGATTCAAACTTGTTGAAATCCGGTGCTACATTTAAAATAAACACGAGTGTAATGGAAATTCCATTCCAGCGTATTCAAACAAGCATCTAACTATTTAGCATCAGAAATTCCTGGCACAACAACACAGTATGCGATATAGGCAAGGGCCGATTCTGATAGCATGATAACCGTGATCAAAAATATCGTGTTATCTGAAGTGACCTTTTTTGAACTGTTGGAAAAATAAAACCAGCATCTTTTTTCCATTGAACACAATCTACTGTATTATTATTATTATTTAAGGTTTTAGAATATTTAGTGCAGAAGAGACATTTAATATTTTAAGTTTAAATAAAGAAATATTAACAGTCTTCTGTTTTAATTCTACTGTCGAAGTCACAGCCTCCCATCACAATGGTAAGCTATTTTTAGAATAGATCTTTGGGCTACTCATGTTGTCCTTAGCACCAACCAGTACCTGCCAGGCACCTACTGTACTGATTTATTTATTTTTACGACAGTGCACATTCATCTCTCTTCTGTGCGTAACTGCTCACCCCTCCCATCTGAAAGAGGAAGGGAAAAAAAAGTTAATTGGAGACAATTCACCTCAAAGAGGCGGATCATTTACTCAACTCTGCAAGTAGCCAATCATATTATGCCGTACTTTGAAGTCCTCTCAAAAAATAAATAAAGTTATTGGTGACAGACAGTACTAGCGGTTAATGAAACCTTGACTTATATCATGACACTAATTGGCCCATCCCAATTGTGATATAACTACAGTATTAAATCAACATGTTTTCTCTCTGGACTGTCGAGTTGCAGTCATATTTTCTCTTTTCAAGCTGCTCCACTAGTGTGAAACCCATCTAACGGTGAACCCCAACTGCTCTCCTTGACTTGCATACATACAATAATAAATCAATGACTCATCGATAAATCAATGACTCATCGATAAATAGTGTCACGAGGGTCGCGGGCGTGCTGAAGCCTATACCAGCTGTCGTCGGACTGTAGGCGGGCTGCACCCTGAACTGGTTGCCAGCCAGTTGTAGGGCTCACATAGCCAAACAACAATTTGTGTTCACAATCACACCGAGTGACAATTTTAGAGTGTCCCATGAGCCTGCTGTGCATGTTTTTGGAATGTGGGAAGAAACCGGAGTACTCAGAGAAAAACCCATGTAGGCACGGGGAGAACATGCAAACGCCACACAAGAAGGCCAGAGCCGAAATCCAGCCCTGCACCTCTGCACTGCGAGGTGGACGTGCTAACCGGTCGATCATTGTGCCGGACCGCTTCACGACATTGTTACCCAATAAGAACACCAGGGGCACAGTTTTTCATTGCAGTGATTTGGTACATGTGTGAGGGTCAGTTGCCTGGTGTGCAGCATTGCGTCACTGTTGTTGTTGGGTTTTATTTATTTTTTTGCCGATTGCCCAATTTGGCCGTATAGTTGGTCAGCCTACCTGGAGAATTCATTGTGGCAACTGATATAAGAAAAACTGTATTTCTTCTGAAACGGAGTAAAAAAAATACCATATCGGAATGTTATGGTTTTTTTTTTGTTTTTGTTTTTATTTGCCAAGTGACTCATGAGTTTGCTATCATGTATTTGACTGTTGTTCAAATATCGTTTTTTATAATGTTTGTTTAGTGCAAATATGCGGGTTGGTATACGTCTGTGAAGTGTTGCAGATGAGGGCGCCGCTTGTGTAAGATCACGTGCGGCGTTATCACGCAGAGATCAGTGGCACGTTGGAGAACGGTAATCCAGGAGGGGGTGAAATATTGAAACATCTGGACTGCATTTGAACGGTGTTGTTGCTGGCTGCGGCCGCCGCGGTGGGCGGGCAACATGGCAAATAGCGTCTTTCGGCTTTGCTAATACGTGGGAGATAAGACGTGCCAGCTACAGCCCGTACCTTTCCCATCATCCTTCATCCAGCACTCAAAGCGCTCGCCACGTTAATTCAAACAACGTGACGCGAAGAGCGGGATCACGCAGGTCAGAGTGACGTCTAAAGATGCCCCGTGATAACCTTTAGGAAATGTTGCTGAAATCATCCTTCTGATTGCTGATAGGCTCCAGAGTGGCCCGTATGGATGACGTCCAATAACAAACGAGCTCCGCAGAGGATCCTCATTGGCCTGGAATTAATCACAGCCCACCTCGGTGACTGTTCCCAATTATGGGGCACTTTTTTTTTTTTGTCGTTAAAGGGGAACTATTCACACACTTTCTATCAAAGCTTTCACGTTGTCCACTGATGAGGTTGTTTATACCTCTAGTCAGGTCCCCGGGCCCCTTGTCTCACATTCATAAGCACCCCATGAAGTAGTCTGCAAGTGATTTGCTCCAGCTCTCGCGTCCGAAATTACACGTCACGCGGGAATAGAAATAATTTGATGTTTTGGAGCGGGAAGTGGAATGTGATGATCAAGAGCAGTCAGCTCAGTCTTAAATTAGATATAAAGTATGATGTATGCATTGAGTTGGGCCCTCGGCACCATGATTGGATTATATCTGCCAGTTTGCGGAGTCTGAGCTCATACATTTTTCCACTTGTCATTTTTTGGGGGGGGCACACAAGTAGATGAAATAATGTAGTGTGCAGCCGTTTTGTGCGGCTGGGGTTCCAGCCAATCCGCGCATCTCCATCAGTGCTAGCCTTCCCTCCACCTATTGCACAAGACATGAGTCAAGTAAAGCTGTCCCCCCCTTTTTTTTTATCAGTTCTATCACTCATGTTTTTTTTTTTTCTTTTTACTGAGGAATTGTCCAATTTTTCATGCACTACATTTTTCACTCCAAGCAGATGCTGGCGATGACTTTTGTATCGGAGACAATACTGTTTGGATTGTTCTTCTGACTCCGCATATGTGTGTAGCTATGACGATGATAGGAAGATTGCTCGTGATAATGAACATGTGACTTGTTTTACAAACGACATGCATATATTGCCTTCAGAGAGAACACATTGATGGGAATGACTCTTAACTTCTTTTTTTGAAACTTTCTTTTTTGCACCCAAACTAACCAGATAGAACCACTTTCCTGTAAACACGACACAGTGTCCCGAAAGTCACTATCCACTTCCTTTTTTTCGTTTCGTTCTGAGTTATCATTTGAATAGACACAAGGCCATCAGAACTTGATAGCTTAGGCGTCGCTGTTTTTGTAAGCAATTGAAATAGGGGCAGTGTTGCGAAATTGCTGCCTGGCAAGTCGTTTTTATGTCCGGGACTGCAGTTTGAAAAGCTTAATGGCCATCACACTGTTCCAACACACAGAACAGTTCATGCTTTATGCATGGCAAGTTGCTCAAAACAGGATTTGTTCAGGACAAACACACAGCTACCACCGCTAATGAAAACCCCAAGCAACTCCAGCAGGCGTTGGGCGCAAAGCCAGAGAAAGTCTATCTAGAGCGCTGAACTGGACTGAACAGATGGAATAGTGAAATGATACGTTTAGAAATACTGCAAAGCCGAAACTGTAAAACGCTGATGGCTTCATGTCTCTCCAAATGGTTGCTGAAGCAAAATGAAAAAAAGGAAGTGTACATTGTGACTCGTGGTACGCAAAACTCATGTTAACTGTCTTCAGCGATTGTTTCTGGTTGGAGACGAGCCTATCGTGATGGCACATTTTGCCTTTTTTTAAAAAAAACTCTTATTCCCCTTTCAGTCACCAAACACATTTTCAATTGGCTTAAATTGTACATTTGGTGGTCAAAAGGAAAACTGCATCCAATCACGTTTTTTGGTTACACTGGTTGTATTAAAGCAAGCTCATAATAGCTCACGGAACCTATTTGTCGAGACACCATGACAGCTAATGCGCACAGCCATAATTGACCGCAAGAGGCGGAGCCGTGACGTGCGGCTTTGACAGCCATCTTGGCCCGGCCGCCTCCTCGGTTCAACGCTGCTTTACTGACAGATCTGAGTCTTTCTGTCAATTTTCCAGCGTCATTACTGATAGAAGGTCCGTCAGTTTGTCACAGACGATGCCTGTCTTGCTCCATGTGTCAGACGACGCTGGTGCGGGCCAAGTTAGATCCTTTCAGTTTAAATAAATATCCAAGTCTGAATGGTAGATCCCGGGACGTCTCGATGTCGGATGAGGAAGCAGGCAGCGCTGACGTGCTCGGTCGTGGCCTGCATAGCATTTTTTTTCTTTTCTTCGTATATTAGGATAACCTAGCAAGAAAAAAAAATACAAATGACGCCCATAGGCAAGCGATTCGGTGTATTACTCAATAACAACTGGTGGGTCAATGACTTCTCATCACATCCATTCCTACCATGGTGCCCGCGATAAAATTAACCAGGGGGGATTATTTTGACAAATACAACACTAGACACAAAAATGGGAGCACCGGGTATTCACCGAACTTTGCAATATTATTTTCGTTTTTCTTTTTTCTTGACAAGAGTTCCTTTCTCCATCAATAATTTGAAATGGGACCCCAGAAGTACGCTTGAAGGTTTGGGCTCTGGCTGGCCCCTTTTAATAGCTTCAAGTTGTTGTTTTTTTTTGTCGTGAAACCATTATTTTTATTTATTTTTTAAATTTGTGCATGTGTAATTGAGTGGCACTAACCACAATAATGCTGCAATATGAAATTATTTCGCTTGGTGTCATTTTTTTTTTAAAGTACATGTATCTCAAAACCTGGCATTTTGACAGAGTTCTGTTGACTTTGTAGTGATTTGGCACCATTTAAAAAATATTACACGCGAAACAGTATAATTCCTTGGCTCCGTTAATTGAAGTCATAACTAAAGAGAGGATGCAAAATCAAACGTTACAATCTAGTAAAACCAATCACACGCGTTTCGTCTGAATTACAAACAGGCCTGAGTGTGATTTATGTACAGGTTGCCAGAGAAGCCCCTCGATTTTCATGGCTACATGGCAGAAGCAAATGAAAGTAAAGCCAAGCAGTATCTCATAGATCTTTTAGAGTCGTAAAGTGAAATATGATATTTAATGTGCGTGCACACTCTTAAATCTGGAAAAAAGGAGGACCGGCGCTTTGAAATTAACGTTGAAAGGACCGTGTTAGACGGTCTTTAGCAGATGTTATCTGTCTTCCTATTGCGGGTTTAAAACACCAGCAAGCAGCATTCGAACAAATGTTTCTGCCGTCTCAAATGTTTTAGCCCCTCAAAGCCTCAGTCGTGCTTGGCAGCTGTATTCATTGTGTGTGAGCGTGTATTTAACTTTACATGTGTTAAATTTGTCAAGTGTGACAATTTGCGGAGCCCCACTTTGTTTCACACTTGGAAATGTCGTCCACAGGCCCCGACTGTGTGAACGACAACAGCAAGACGTCATCTGTCCTCCCCAAAAGTCTTTTGTTTCTCTGCGTGCATTTACAGTGACATTGGTCATCAAAGATCATTGCTCTCCCATCCCTGTCCGAGGAAGACAACGCATGCTTGTAATTATTGTGCAATGTGCACAGTCTGTTCTTTTTTCTTTTTTTTTCTTTTTTACACTGTTGGGATTATTCTTCCAACAAGTCTACTAAATCAAGCGATGGTCGAGGTTAACGATGCCCCACGCACATCGAGTGTTTCCTCTCCCTTGGACCAATGTTTACAATTCACAAGCCACAAAATAGACCACAAATGGGAAAAAGCTGTGACGGCTAATCCTTGGTTCGTCATTCGTGCAGCAGACTCATTGCATGTTATGTTCATGTTCAAGCTTGTTTGGTAGTAGCGCCAGTTAAACACTAGATGGCAGTAGTGTATCTTTGCAGCTCATTTTCTCGGCCCTGCCAAAAATCTGGTTTCATGAAATGGGAGCTGTCATCAAATTGATCAAATAGTTGTGCAGCATTGAGGGAATTTGACACAATGGCCGCTCTAAGAAATACTTTGTCACACCACAAAATCTTTAGGTCTGATCCTTTATCCATTTTCTATACTAGTGATGCCCAATCACTGGGTTACAGTACTTTTGTGTGTCGTGAGAAAACATCAGCTGTGCTCCAGGAATTTATCCAGATTCACACTATACAGTGTTCCCAGGCTACTTTGCGGTTCACTTATTGTGGCATGACTTTATTGTGGGTTTTCATTTGTGACCGTAACGTCATCTATTTTGTGGGTTTTCTTGTTGGTTTTCTTCTAAGTTGGAACAGTCAAAAAAATTTTGTTTTGATTTGTTTTGGGGGTTTTTTTTGTGGTTGTTTTTCGAAAAACGAGACTCTGAACATTGCCGTTCAGAAACTCAGAACCTTGTTGAAATGTGTTCTTCAGTTCTTCAGATTGCTAAAAAACAACAACAACAAAAAAAGAATACAGAAATTCAGTGCATCAGGCAGTACAAAGAATGTACAGTATTCACCAGACACAGAATTAAGCTCTTGGCATGGCCATCTCAAGTCCCCAGACCTCAACCCCATTGAAAACCTGTGGAGTGAGCTGGAGAGGAATTCGGGACAGATACTCTCCCATCTAATGAAGCATTGTAGGAAAAGATTAGGTGCTATTTTGTTCGCAAAATTACAAAGCATGAACATCAGGGAAAAAATTGTGGCGCACCTGATGATATCTCTAATGATGTGAAATAATTATGTCTTAATGTGGGATGATTTTCTGCACTACACGTTGGGCAAAGCCTACTTACAGTCATCAAGATCTTCAGCGTTTTCAAAGACTATTACAGGAAGCAAACTGACCACAAGATTGACGATTGACTCGTCCCCTTCAAAGGCACATATTTCAAACTGGAACTCGGCCCCGACTGGCACAGTTCGAAAGTTATGTAAGCTGTCTTTGCGAAACAAAGACAGATATATGTATAACTGTCACCTAATGTGACGATCACGCTTCATAACGCTCTCACTGTCTCCAAAGACATATTGCAGAAGTCCCGTTGCCATTAAACCACTTGGCAATGTCAGCATCCCTTCACTGCATTCTGCGGTTCAGGACTTAGGACTCATAAATCCACAAGATATTTTTTTCATTAGAATAACTTTGAAAAGGGTCCAACTAAATTTGTTTCGTTGTAATTTTATGTGTTGCATGCTGTGAAAGCAAATTCTTACTAAAACACTCTCTAAAGCTCTGCTCATTTGTGAACAAAGAAAAGTTTCATATTCAAATCACAACGATTGCTTAACATTGGCAGAAATGCTTTGTACACATATACCAAAATATAGTAAAATCAAAAGTCCTGATCCTGTAAATCGCAGGTGTCAAACTCAAGGCCCGGGGGCCAGATCCGGCCAGCCACATCATTTTATGTTGCCCCCCTGAAAGAAAATCATGTGTGTCAACTTGCATGATCCTTGTTAAAAAATTACCCAAATGTCAAATTGTTATGTGCAATACATGATGTTGAGATTTTGCAATAATTTTGTTACCCTTACAAGTAATAATGCGATTAATCATTTTTATGGTTTCACTGTAATAACGGCCCTCCGAGGGAAGATATAACTCAAAAGTGGCCCACGACAAAAATGAGTTTGACACCGCTGTAAATCTAAAACTCTCCCGGCTAATGTTATATCTGGAACCTTATAAGAAACAATTCCAGACCAACTTTGTGACCCACTGCACTACCAGTGCCTCAGTCAGATAGTTTCAAAGAGGTGGTGCATGTCCCATTTGCGGCTTCAACCTCACACCTGGTGGTTAAGACCAAATAGAAGCGGCCGATCTCAATCTGGTCATACTTCTTATGCCGTGCAATCACAAGTTGGACATAGTCCGCGTACATCTGCGCTTGAAATTGCATTTGCCATCTATGCTCGGAAAACGTATGCATAACACTCCTCGGGCGCTAGGAAGGAAAGTCGGAGACAGAGGAGGACGAAGAGGAAGAGGAGGGGTAAAATGGGTTGAGGCCCGTGATGCGCGGCGCGGGCCAAGAAGCTGCCAGTGTCCCAGGCGCTCCATGTCTGGCCTGGCACAGCATTAAGCGCCCTGTTTTGGAGCCTGTCAAAAGCTCATCACAGCAAGGAAGCCATCTCTGTGGGGATGTGCCGGTTTGCCAGGGCTCGGCAGGGGTGGGGTTGGGGGAATTCTTATTATTGTACCCCCATTAAGCTTACAACAACAATGCACTTTTGTCCAAGTATTTTGCGCTCTCTCTCTCTCTCTCTCTCTCTCTCTCTCTCGCTCTCTCTCTCTCTCTTCTCTCTCTCTCTCTCTCTCTCTCTTTCTTTTCAGGCTTTTTTTTTTAAACTTCACATCTTCTTTGTTTACTGTCTTTGGGAAATGTGAACCCTTTGTTATTTTTATAGTATGAGAATTACGGCTTCACATTTAATGAAACACAGATATCTTCTTTTTTTAAAAAATATAAATATACACATATAAGAAACTCTTGAGTCTGAAATCCGAACTTCACGTTCCTTTTCATGATCTGTCCCAAAAGGCCCAGCTGATTATCCGAGTGCACTTAACGCCACAATTACCTCGTCAGAGGATTATAAAAATCCATGTAGCGTTATGTGTGCCAATCAAACAATGCGCACATGTGTTGAAGTCCTCTTCATATACGAACACCCGAAGAGCGCCACATGTTTACGCTCATCCCTTCCAAGTCGGATTCGGCTTTGCCGGCTACGGAGCACACGCAATATGCTGTAAAATACTCCATAAAAGAAAAACTAAAATATTGAGAAGCTTATAAATGTCATATTTTTTTATTGTGCTGCAGTAGTGATATGGTGAAGTGTGAATGGTGGGAATGGAGTAAAGCTGGAGGCCGCCGTGTTTCACAATGCTGAGAAAAGTTCCAGTTTCAGAGAGTGAGGGACTTGCAGTTTTAGTCCACCATCCCGAGTTGTTTGTAATACAATATTCATGAAGTGTGTGCGCGCCGGACGCCGGGCTCTGTGCCAGAACAACAATTGTAAAATGGCACAGTAAAATAAAGCAGAAATCCTCTTCAGCCCAACAATTAGGGGGCCTCCATATGAAGTATTTGGCTGGTTTATGCGCTGTAATGTTGCGACCATTCCAAGCCCGCCAGCCAGGTGTTTTTGATTGTCCTGCAGCATGTTGGAGAGCGCGGCTCTGACCCCACAGGACGCTCAGAGAGGACGCCGATAAACCAGAGGAGTGGGAGTAAGCGGCTCAAGTTGTTCCTCTTTTTTTTTTCTCTTTCTCTTCCATGTCTCGCTTCTTTGAGCCGAGCTGTCGTACAATAAATACCAGGCACATATCCTCCCTCTTCAAGAAGGAATGCCTTTTTTTTTTTTTAAAGTGCAAAAAGCTTTTGAACCAGCCTCAAGACGCCAAGTGTATGGCCTTCCTATGAGAAACCGGATTGCTCTCATGCGCTTCTCCAACTGACGACTACAACCGCTCTGCACATTCATCATTGTTGCTGAGTTTCCAGTATCTCCTGCCCTCGTTTTGCCTCATTGTCGTTGCATCTGGTATCGATAATTGTGTGTGGTAAACATGCTGATCAGGAGTGACATGGCAAATCTAATATTTTGCTTCTTGCTTCCTGTCTCCGCTGACTGTGTAAAGTGTCATTCAGATGGCTGGATTTCGCCACGGAGGCCTGTATCATCGCGCATGCAAAAAGTACTTTGAGAACCATTCTTGTGGAGAAGCACTTTATAAAGGTACCTTCATACATGTCCTTCGTGCACTTAAAACTTTCAGCTTGGGAGTGAGAACAACATGCTGTCATCCTCAGATGGCCGATGGTCTTAACTCAAATTAATCTACGACTCTCAGAATATGTTGCGACTTTTGCTTTGTCTTGATTCCATGATTATACCTTGCTACCAATTTATGTTCAAAGAACAAGACAATTAGATCAGAAGAGCCCGCCGACAATAAGCTTTTAGGAATACCGGTCATCGTTTTTTTTGTTTTTTGTTTTTGCTCGCAGGCTCCTTGTCTAGTGAGATATCGATTTTATATATGATAAGACCATGTCTCAAAATAAACATTGTCTGAACCATTCAAGGTACTACTTGAGGAACAATAATGGCTGACACAGTCCAAACACAAACCAGCTGGAGTGTGGATCCCAAAAATGCAGCCTGCGATAAACTGCGTTACAAAAAAATATTTATTTGTAGAAAAATGAAGTCCCGCCAAAGGATAAACAGAAACCGCTGGCAACAACAAGCCAGGAAAACCGATTCTGAACAGAAAGCGCTCTCAAACTGCAAGGGAAATTTGACAATCAAAAGTACTCAAAATGAAACTCAAAAGTAGTCCAAAATAACTTGAGAACCAAAATACTGAAGAAACACGAATCTAGCCAAACCGACACATCGATGAACGTGGGCAAGAGGTCGGGAAAATATCATCACTTGAGCATAGACAGCGAGCAAGGTCAATAATCAAACAAGAGACGCGGTGACTTGGTAGTCCTTAAATACATGGCAGGCCTGATTGGTAACAGGGCGCAGGTGCACCTGCTGACGAGGCACACCCTCCACTCCAGCTGGTGCTGAAAACAAAAAACACAGACAGAGGAAAACCATGACAATGGCAATGTTATTAAGGGTTTTAAAACTATATATTGTACATTGAAGTCACAATAAATGTTTGTAACATGTTTGACCGAATAAATTATATTTACATTTCAACAACAAGCGACACAGTACCTGCTTTACAAATAGTGAGCCCACATGAAGATCAACTGCTTTGATGGATTAATGGAACAAGCTCGAATGATTGATATTTTGTTCATCCAGAGGGGAAATTCACAAATGACGCTAGTTTTGCCCACAGTTGTATTTAATTTTTATTTTTTGGTGAGGGTGGGACTGTGAGAATAAAAACAGGAAGATTTGAAATAGGACCATGACCAATGAAGAGCGGATCACACTGGAACGAATATTTACAGGCTGCAGATGGTCCTGCTTCACTTGCTCTTTACATCCCTCTCTCAGACCCTACAGGTGCCACGCCACCGGCTAATGAAAAACAGTGTGTGGATGCAGGAAGAGGTTGAGTAGCAAACCAGCGGGGCTCCCCCGTGACTTGTTTTCCAAGCTGCATCATGCGTGCTACCTCAAGCGGGTGCCACCGCTTGCATTGTGCCTTCGTAGTGTTACATCCTGGAAATGTCTATGTCTTTCAAGCGTGGTTTGCATCCTATTTCTTCAGCTGCTTCACTAAGACTCTTGTCCGCCAATTTGTCGGACCAAACTTCAACCAACATGAACTTTGTAACTGCTTTTAATTGTATATTTTCAAGTACAATGGCATTTCAAGAAGGTAATACGCGTCGTGGGTGTATGACCTTGAGGGAAGCAGAGATGAGGTATAGATTTTGGTGCATGGATGCTGTTGAATATATCACCCTTTAAGCCCTCTGCACAGGTTGTTATATACACCCCCGCCCCCCCAAAAAAACAACACAAAAAAAACATACAATGGTGAGTTTTACTCATTTATTTTAAATCACCATTGTTTGCAGAATTAGATCCCAAAAAACAATCATAGTTTTTCCACAGTATTTTGTGTAGGGTTTGATCACACACCAAAGGATACAAATGTTGCTGCAGATATATGATCACCGCCAAGCTGGTTCTGTTTCGGTTGGGTTGTTTTGCGGGATTGCAGAAAATCAATTTCCTCAAAACGTGGCGGACGGTTGGGGCATGGACCAAGTAAAAACCCATTAAGCTTTGGTGAGGATCTGGATAAAGATGCAGATCCATGTCTTAGTTTGACTTTGAAGGAGCTTGTTTTATTTGTGTGTTTGTTTTGCTGCAGCAATGCGCGAATGCCCTTAACCGATTTCGATGAACCCACAAAATGGTGTCGTGTGTGAATCAGTATCAAGCTTTGGATCTAAAATACAGGAGAGAAAGGAGAAGCAGCAGTAAAACAGGCCAAAATCCAGATGTTGGGGGTGAGGCAAGATGAGAGACTAGTATGATGTGATTTTAACCAAATGGGCCAGAGTGTCGAAACCAATGTCTTATGGTGACATTGTTGCTGGATTCAATGTTTCAGTGGAGGATACACGTTTCCCACATAGCAAGTACGGATGAAGGACTGTCTTAGTTTCATTAAAGAGGAGTTGAGTGACTCATAAAAGTAAGGTTTAATGGTTTAAAGCTGTGATGCATTGCTGTCGAGCAGGTGTACCCATCTGCTGTTGGTCTGCGTTACTGAGCTCGTACTGTAGTCAAAGGAGAACGGTTTGACTGCTCTCTGTCTTTTTGTGTGAGACACATGCTGTAAATAGGCAGTAAACGTGTCATGATCCATCTGGAGGCCGAAGTTGAATCCCCTTTCATGTGGCTGCCCTTAATTTTCTGGCCATTAAACATCCTGCGAGTTATTTCTTCCAAGTTGGAAATCAAAGTTAACGTGCCTGACTCAGCCCAATACAGTCCCTTTAATATATGCCTATTTGCTGCACTTACTCCTATAAACCTGTTACCGGACCTTTTGGAAACGACTCGCTATGATTGCGTTCAGGCCTCGTCCGCAAGGTCTGCTTCTTAATCACGGTCCGCTATAATACCAACTTTCAGGACTTAAGAGCCCTATTGAGGCACTCTACATAAGACAAATGTATCCAAGTTTCAGTGTTTCTTCACGCAAGCTCTCTATTGTTGATTGGTAGGTACAAGTTCCTTGTCAGCGCTCCTACATGTCATTTTCTATCCTCAAACAAAGACGAACCCCGGAATGACTAATAACTCATCTGAAATCGGACGACTGGGGGTATCTGAGGTCAAGCTGGCCAAAATGGAATTTGACTCAGTTTCATCACCTCGCTTTCACTCTCCAACAGTCGCACACCCTAGCTGGCGCGGTTTGCGCTTGTGTTGCAAGGTGATCGTTCTTCAAAGGCCAATTGTGATCAAACTAGGCCAGACAATTTACATCAAACTTGCACGTGTAGTGAGGCCGCTACGTGCTTGGAACGTATCTCGACGAGACCCCTGTGAGTCAAGCCATGTACTCAGCAGTCTGATATGGAAAGTTTTAATAGTGGCCCCCCCCCCCCCTTTGTGTGTGTGATTTTTTTGTTTTGTTTTTTTTGTTCAGGAAGCTTTCCATTAAGAGCCATTCTTGTTTCTCACAGCAGTTTGTCTTGTCCAACACAGCAGTATTCTGCATTTCCTGGAGGCCTTGCCCAGTGCCAGGGCTGTCTTTTGTGCATGCTGGCTCACTTGCGTCGTTTTCTGGGCCACCTAAATGGAACGGAGCCATCAGTAATGTTATTAGTTACACCTGACAAGTCCAACCGTCTGCTGGGAGAAAGATCTATATCAGCGGATGCGGTCATTTCCACTTTGAGCTGCACGATGGCTGTTAAATCGGGAGGAATTTGCCTCATTACAGATGAGTACGTACGGCTGTTTCCACGGTGACAGCTCCCATATGATCAATAGAGACTCGCTTCTCTTTCAGTATCCGTAAAGCTCATTCTTCAGACAGCAAAAACACGCTGTGAAGAAAACGGCAGGTCATTCCGGGTGAGGTTTTATTTATTTAATTATTTATTTTCCTCCATCGCTGCAAACTACTTCTTGTCATTCCTGTCACTTCTGGAATGCTTTGGTGGCTTCGAATGATATTTTCGAGCGCTTATTGATGCCAGCCCGTAGATAAGGGCGCAAAACCACTTGAAGACAGCGCTATTCTGCTCTGTGACCGGTGTTTATTGGTTCCAGAAGTCTGGCAGGGACCAAAATTCTGTTTCTCACATGCAATGAAAAATTGACTTGAATGTTGTTTTGGTGCCTGGAATGGACGGGGAGAGGTATTTGGGCATTTTTTTTTTTTTTAAATATCATAACGTGGTTCCATGCACTACCGTCACCATCCATTTGAGAGCAGAGCCAGCAGTTGTACCTCAAGATGCTATCAGCCTAAACAAACAAACACATGGCAATAAAGACCTGGCAAAAGTAGAGAAGCAGCTGGGATTGTGTCTGTGTCCCACAGTCCTCCGAGAGTATTCTTTAATCCTGACACCTGCAAGCCATTTCATTATGATTTACAGTGGGGGAAATGTAGTCTGGGGGCAGGGAGGCCACCAGAGGAACTGTTTTCACAACAAATGATGGGGAACACGTTGTTGTTTCTCGCGGGCCAAGCATTTATAGTGTGTTTCTTGCTAACATATGGATAACTTATTTGTCAATGAGAGTTCTCGCAGAAAAATAAAAATAGCCTTCGCAATCCCCAGCTCTTATGACTACTTATTGTGTTCAGATGTGCACATAGGGCCTCTCACTTTTTTTTTTTTTTTTTTTTTAAAGAAAAGGAGTGTTTGAAACCATCTAAACATAAATGGACTGGTGGTTTGGGGACAGGATATGGACTTCGCATGAATGGTCATTAACAAGATCTCCAAAGACCAGAGCAGCAAGGTTACATGTCTTAAAGTCACCCAGCTGCTCACCAATCATGTCTTGGTGTTCTCTTTGTGCGGCCACTTTCCCATGTGGATCGGTTAGTTTAAGACTCTGCGTTGCGTGAAGTAATGGAGTGGCTGTAATTGCGTATGCCTGACACTGCTCACATGTGTTGTAAGGATTTAGCTCAAGTTTATCCAAACACATTTTCAGAGTTGGTGTCTGACGGTTGTTAAAAAATCATTTACCCAACCTCAATTAGCAGGAATACTTGCAGGATCTTGAAATTGGAAAATGAACAGCCTTCCTTGCAGCTGTCTATTACCATCAAATGGTTTTGAGTGGTGGTGGTGGTGGGGGGGCGAGGGGGGTAATTTGAATGGCTTCATGCTATGTATTCAAAAAGTTTCTCTCTCAACTCAATTTTATTGATCAGCACTTTAAAACCACCACAGCCAAGACAAGTGCTTCATAAAATTCGAAACAGAACAGTCAAAATAAAACAATTCCACATATTTTAAAACAAAATAGTAAGTTAAGCAAAGTCAAAGCTCGAGAGACTCGCGCTGTTTCAAAAGCCAAGGACTAAAAATTTAAGGCGGGTTTGACAAATTGACAGGCGCCTGTCTAATGTGCCACCGGTAGATCGTTCCATAATTTGGGACCAACGACCAAAAAAGCCTTCAACCCTCTCAAGCAGCTGCTCAGATGACTTGAGGCACTCGAAAGTGTACACGCCAGCGTCGGGGTTCGGGATGTGCTCCCTCCTGCGTGTTCCAGTTAAGCCAGAGGTGAAAAAAGCCAGACTCAATCCGAGCCTCCATTTTCTGAACCGCTTATACTCACCAGGGTTGCGGGTGTGCTGGAGGCTCTCCCAGCTGTCGTTGAGCAAGAGGCGAGGTACATCCCGAACTGGTCGCCGGCCCAATCGCAGGCCACACATCGACAACCATTCACACTGACGTTCACACCGCTCGACTTAACTACTGCTCCAATTTGCAGCTCCTATTGAAAATCAATTTAAAGCTTCTCCCGGCCTCTCTACTATAAGGAATGCGAGTGTTAAAAGGAAAGTGAAGGCTATCGACTGAAATATACATTTTGTTTAACCTGTAGGGTCAAAGGAAAACCCAAAGTGTTGAATGATAAGAGATTATAGTGTCTGGTGGACATACAATGCAGAAATCCAAAGGCATGTGAGTGCAGTGGCTTGACTGGGCATTTCATGGAGAACGAAGCAGTAACTGCTTTGTAGTCCAAAAAGATCTTTATTTTCTAAATTATCAGTGGAAGCCAGGAGGTAAGAGATCACAGAAGAAGTCGCTTGTACTTGTACAGCGGTGTGAAAAAGTGTTTGCCCCTTTCCTGGTTTCTTTTTTTTTTTTTTTGTACGGTGGTCACACTTAAATGTTTCAGATCATCAAACAAATTTGAACGTTAGTCAAAGATAACTCAAGTAAAAACAAAATGCAGTTTTTA
This sequence comes from Hippocampus comes, assembly GCF_001891065.2. Classification (NCBI taxonomy): domain Eukaryota; kingdom Metazoa; phylum Chordata; class Actinopteri; order Syngnathiformes; family Syngnathidae; genus Hippocampus; species Hippocampus comes. The sequence goes on from NW_017805824.1 coordinate 822,891, forward strand.
AAGGAAAGTTTTTGGTATGAAAGTAGGAAAAAAAATCCAAACCTACATGGCCCTGTGTGAAAAGCTGTTTAACCCCCCCCCCACCCCCCAATAAAAACATAACTGTACTTTATCATACCTGAGTTCAATTTCTCTAGCCACACCCGGCTTGATTACTGCCACACCTGTTCTCAATCAAGAAATCTCTTAAATAGGACCCGCCTGACAAAGTGAAGAAGACCAAAAGATTTTCAAACGCGAGACAAGTCATCCCGAAATCAAAAGAAATCCAGGAACAAAAGAGAAAGTAAGTAATTGAGATCGATCCGTCTGGGAAAGGTGATAAAGCCATTTCGAAAGCTTTGAGACTCCAGCGAACCACAGTGAGAGCCATTATCCACAAATGGCGAAAACATGGAACAGTGGCGAACCTTCCCAGGAGTGGCCGACCGACCAAAATTGCAAATGAAAAAAGTCAGTTGTAGTACGCAAATGCGTAGTGATGCGCTTGAATCCGGTTAACCTTTCATATTTTCAGTGCACATGTGCACCTGCGCACCACTTATGTGCCCCCCTGGATGTATAAAGAACATTGAACTGCTTAAAATATGAGTGTACTGTCTTTAGAAGTCTAAAGTTTCCCTTCGAGCACAGCTGTGAGTGCCTTACCTTACTTGGCTGTACTGTAAATTCCCCCCCCCCACCCCCCACACCTCTTTTCCCTTGTTCATATACTTAGCCCGCTCTCCATCACGTCTCCCTTCCCAGAGACGTCAATGTCATATTTTTCAACATCTCTCTCTCGTTTGGCATCGCTTTGCTTCCCTGTGTCTCCGAGTATTCCTCTTTTGTTGAAGACCACACAGAGGGATGACATGTTGGAGGCACATCCAGGCTGGGTGGCCCGGCTGCAGGAGAGAAGTGGGTGACAGGATCAGCCTTCAACGGACTATGGCAGTAATGCGTGTAGACAGAGTAAAAGTAGTCCTTTGGTGATGTGTAGAAAGAGCAATGCTGGCAAATCTGAATAAATGCGCTTGCACAATAAAAACAAGAAGAAAAAAAGTTCTTTGGGAGCCTTGTTTTAGTGCTGGTCTCATCCACTGGACTCCCATGCACTACTAATGTCCTTTAACTTCTACTAGTATATTCCCACCGCTTCATTCAAGGATCACTTGGTTAAAAATGGCTAACATACATTTCGGATGCAAATGAATCTGTGGATCTGGATTATTACAGCAGCCTCTGCTCGTCAAACTATTTATGTATTTTGCAAATAAGATGTTTGCATTGTTTGTATTCTCGGAAAAGGCCCATCATTTTTTTTTTTTTGTAAACCGTTTAATGCGAAAGTATTTTTGCTCCAGCAGAAAATGGAGACAATCACTAGTTTTCCCTGATAATCACCTTGTAGCATTTAGCACCTACTTAACAAAACAAATGGCTTGTGTGTGTGTTTGAGCAAGTGATGCTGGACTTTGTCACGGCTGAGAGGCTGCAGAGTAAATAGATCACGAGTGTCATCGCTAATCGTCCCCTAGATCCCGGTGCGCCGACATTCTTGGTCCACATGAAGAATGGCGCGAGGGGTGATTGTTTATTTTGTTTGGCTATCTTGTCTTGAGTTTCCCCCTTTTAAACGGGAAGGTGCAGAGAAGCTGTGTCTCCTTGTTAGCTGTTTTTTTTTTTTTAGCTTTGACAAAAAAAAACCAAACAAACAAACAACAAACCGGTAATTTGGTGCCACAGTTTGGTCAAAAGAGAAAAAGCAAACCATGATCTCACGAAGACAATAAAATATTTCAATGATTCAAAGTTGTCTCTGACTGTAGAGACATTATGGTATGAGGCTGAGTTGTGTTGGGGAGAGAAACAAAGCTGCAAAAACATGTCATGGGAGGTTTTACATGACACGTTTTAAATGAAAATCCATTGGCATTCATTTACATCGTCGTAATTTTTTTTCCCTTATGTGATCTCATAAACCTCATCATATCATTTCCTTGTAAGCATGGTCAATGCGAGCACAACCAAAATAACGATGGTGGACCAATGAGATTTTGATGTGTTTGTATTTCTAATGCTTCTCCAGCAAAGTGTTTTACAGCACCATCCAATACAGGACATGACAAGGTCTAACCCACTCCATTCCCCGATGCTGACCGAGCTCTGATTTGTTCACCTCCCCGTAGGAAATAACACAAATGGAACAATTCTTTTCAAATTTTTGCCCTGATAAGACCTCAAATGAGGTTTTGAAACGTTGTTAATTATCATGCAAGTGCTCAAATAAACTTGCCACTTTATCGTCTTCACTGAAGGGGAATGCGAAAGGCAAGTTGTGTTGCTGTGTGCAGATGCACCTCGCAGTCCGTATGTTGAAGCCGGGCCTTCTTTTGGAATCCTTTGCTGTGCTTGCACAAAGTGGGGACTTTGCCAACTACTGTACTGGTCTGGTATGCAGGGGTGTAGCTTGTCAATTGGGGGCCCAAGGCATATCCGCTCACGGGGCCCTCCACGTCCGTGTGGAACGAAATGCATTTCCTTTAGCTCTGTACTAGAGTTCTGTTTTGACAAAGGGTGAGTATTAATTTCACTTTGTTCTGCTTTTGAAATCGCTTGCAGTTATCGGAATCAAATATGTTGAGCAAGTAGATTTTGTTTTTGGTGAGCCGAAGTAACTTTGATGCACTGTTGGAACATTAACACTGTGCTTAAATATAGGACATTTAAAAATGATATGTGGTACCTTAGTATTCAGTTGAAATATATTGCACGTAAAAGTTCATGAAAATTGGACCTAAATAAAGCTTTAAAAAACTTTTTAAATATTTAAATTATTTATATATATATATATATATATATATATATATATAATTTGATGTTAAATAAATTTGAAAAAATTTAAAAACATATTTCTAAATGAATTAGTGTATCTGAAATAATATGAGGACAAAATGAAACATTTATATGGTTTCATAGTTAGTACGGCCCTGCGAGTGAAACTAATGACAAAAAAATTGACCCCTGACTCACAAGTGAAGTAACATTTAAATCCTTTTGCATTCATTCATAAAATAATTGAGCAAACTTTGACACAATTGACATTTTGACTGCTTTCGTCCCACTCCACATCATCTTCTTTATCTGCACATGCGCAATAAAATGCAGTAGTCCACAAATGAGCTTTTTTTTTACGTGTTTTTCAGCCACGTGAATTAAGATTGAAATCATATTATTGCTTTAAAAACGCATGAGTCTGTTTTCCTGAAAGATCTTGATTGATTCGTTTTCAGAAGACATTTAGGGGGGCCCCCCAGGCAACGGCCTGCGATTGCCTCATAGTAAGTCCAGCTCGTCCCGGCTGGTATGCGTATTACAGCATTCTCATTCGTTGTTGCACGTGAGTGTGAACGAGGCTCGTAGGTGGCTTTCATTTGAAACCTTCTCAAAAGGCGTTCCCTCTTTTGTTGTATGAAATCGTACCTTGAGAGTGGGGAGGGAAAAAAAAAAGCGGCAGGGTGAGGTGAAATCTAAAGGCACCAGTAGGTAGTCAGGTGGTCCCCCGCGCTCTGGAATGGCGCGTCCCTCCCCTCCGCTGAACCCCTCGATGCCATTGTGATATGCGGGAGCTGCATGACCGATGCCACAAAAGAGTCGACGTTGATCTTTGAAGGCGAGCTCTGCTCTCACCGCGCTGTGCTGTGTACTCAAGGAACTGATTTGATCCTCTTGAGCAGACCATAACTAAGCTTTGCCTTTTTTATTTTAAACCATAGTAGCTCTTAATCCACAGTTTCGGGACAGGGTAAGAAAAAAAGTGGAACCAAATAGGCTTTGTCCATTTTCAGCATGTAAAGAGCGATAAATAAATCCAAAAAGGAGTCACGCGTTTTCAAAGTTGAAATGTTGGCCACTCAAAGATTTCTGGAGAAGGCTCCGGCTTGTTATTTAGCTTCAACTTATCACGTGTTCGTTCAACGGCTCCCATAAAACAATCCAGCTGCATCAACATGTTACAGAATGTGTGAAATCACAGAGCATCTTTAATGCTCCCCGGGTGACGCGGTCCGCTCCAGAGGCCAATGAATCATTTCACTCTGCGAGTCGCTCACTATTTGTCACATTGTCACGTGGCACCACGCTGGGCCGAGGTGTCGCCTTCTTATGTGTCCATTATTGTGAAAGTCCGCTCTCCCAAATGGCAGAATGAGAGGGCCCCATTTGGGGTGGCCGCTTGAAGCTGTGCTCATGTCCCGTGTGTTTACACCTGTGTGTGACACAAGGATCGGCCAGCTGTGCTCCCTTGCGGTGGCTTCAGGGACAGCCTGGAAAATATCATTTCACAAAGGGATATCCGCCAATCATCAGGCCAGCAGTCCGTTTTTTTGTGGGGGGAGGGGGTGGATAGGCCGCTGCATTTTACTTCAGTCTTCACATTACTGCAATGACCCGTTAGAGCGGCCAACAACAACATGCTCAGATATGAATCCACGAGACCCTCCTTTCTCTCCCGAGTTGCTTCGTGTCAACGATCTTTTCAATGGAGGCCCGTTGAGATTGTGTCAGACGGAAGTGGTAGTAAGTCATAACCTTCAAGTCATAAGCAAGTTCGACCGAGTTACTGCGGGGGTGGGGGCGGGGAATATCAAGCAAGTCGAGTGGCCACAGAATTTCAAACGAGTCGAGTCATTACGTGCTTCGAGCAAGTCGTAAGTCGAGTCATAAACTCTTGCTCAAGCACAACATATACGGCGTGATAATCAAATATTTTTTATACTGTCATTACACAAAAAGTGCTCTCTCTCTCTAAAAATGAAATGGACATTTACATCTCGAAAAAAAATTCACTGAACAACAACTCTAGTAGAAAATAAAAGGTCGGTAACCATCACACACGGAACAGTTTACGGTCTATATTAGCTTTTATTTTGCTTTGTTTGACTCCGTTTTCTGCTGCTTTGTTGGCATTGCAAATGAGAATGTGCTATCAATTGCCCTCAGTGAAAGTTAAATAAATTCACAAGACATAACTCATGACAACAATGAATAAGAATGAATAAGAAACAGAGCCGATCAATAAAGTTGCTCGGATTCTTTTTACGAGTCATGTTGTTATTATCCGCGGAACGATGTAATGGTTAGCATGGCTGCCTCGCGTTTTGGGTTTGAATCTCTGCTTGAGAGGCACGAGAGAACAATGGGCACAACAACGGCCAGATTATATCACTGTAAGAAACCCATCTCTACAAATCTCTGTAAATATTTGCATTTTCAAATGACCGCTACTTGTGGTGCTTGGGGGCTACCTGTTGCCCGCGGACACCATTTCTGTAAATTGTACGCAGGTGTGAGTGTGAGTGTGTTAATCCAAATGTGCTTTATGCTTGCCTGGCGATCAATCCAGGGTGTGTACCCCGCCTTGCCCAAAGCCAGCTCAACTGTGACTCATCCTGTCATGGGGACAACCTGAATAGAAAATGGGTAAATTGACTTAAGTTATAACAGTATGCCAGCCACGCCCTCTTGGCTGTGTTTTGAAAACCAGCACATATCTCAGCCTTTACTCCATTAATGGTAACACAATGTGAAGCACATCTATATAACCGTCATAACAAGTGATATTTGAACAAAAAAGTTCAGTAACACAGATATTCAGTATAACAGTTTCATATTAGTATTGTCATCTTATTTATCCTCTGTGAGGAGCTGACACGTGTACACTGAACAGATGTACAATACAGTACAATACGTCTGTCTGTTTTATACTGCCCCTGGGTGGCTATTTGTGAAAAAATGTGAGGAAAAACCGAATTATTTGTCATTTATGTTTCATTATCTTTTAAATTCAAAGTACAATATTGTAGTGTTTTTGCATTCATTTCAGTGGGGGGAAGATTTCATATGCGAGTGATTCAAGTCACAAGTGCGGTCACCGAACGAACTAACCTCGTATCTCAAGGCCCCACTGTATTTGACTTGGGTTCTGTTTGTTTTGTAGTGTCATTGTTTTCTCAACATGCCCAACTTCAACACTTGAGGTCAAGATGAGCATTCATGCGGGTGTCTGTTGGGGCAAGGGGGCGGGGTGGGGCAGCCATTGGTTCTCCCAGTGCCGCTGAGTGTAATTGCTCCCTAAATAAGCATCTCTCAGGGGTGGGCCTGGCTGCCATTCACAAAACGTCTGCACAGTGTCCTGTCCCACTCGAACACGTACAGTGGCTTTGCTTTGCGTCTCTGGGGCCGCTTCATCAAGTCTGATTGCCGTCGACATTCCTCTGGTGGCCCTAAATATGCTCACCTGATGTGAAGCAGACGCGTCCTGTGCATTTATGCGGCCGGCGAAACAGGAGGTGGAAAATCAAGTGTCCAATTTGTCAAAACCCAGAGGTGAAAAAAAAAAAGCTTGAGAAAGGGTGACAAAGCCCTTGTGTCATCTTCTTGGATAGACACACGCGCAGTACAGTGAGGGGCCATAACCTGCCATTTAGTGCAGAGTGAATCCTCTCAACCTCACCTCAGTCAGTTCCAATGAGGTAGAACGGGCTTCCATGCAAAACAGCAGTGAGGACCATTAAACCCAAATGAAACAAGTTATTTAACTCGTTCAAGTGATTCTCATGAAAAAAAAAATCACCCCAGAGGGAGGCCTCTCCTTTGTTTACATATTCCACAAAGTTAAGTGTGGCGAAATCATTTCATCAGAGGGGGAAAATCTTTATTAATGACCCCGACAGTGACACAAGAGAAGGTTCAAGCCCTCCTCCATCTGTTTGCAATCTCAGCATAATGCTATCATCACCTGTTTCCACGGTCCTGCTCACACATGGCTTGCATTACTGACATAAAAAAAAAAAACAACAAAAACACACAAGGTGTATTTTTTTTTCTTCCCTCTGTGTTTTATTTTTATTTTATATTTACAAAATATGCCACAGCAACTATTCTCAGAGATGAAGCAGCAGAAAAAAAGGGTTTTGCTCGGGTGTAACTTGCTTTACATTTGGTGTTTGAATACAATAAATGCTCATGTTTAGGTGCCGCTCAGATTTATTGCAATGTTAAAAAGAAAAAAAAAAAGTGTTTTCTAAAATCCGAATGTCAGCATATGTAAATGCGCTTTGGCTATTTTTTCAGCTGTCAGTCCTCCCAATCCATGCCTTCAGAAAGTGCGCGGTAAGAGACGCTTGCCCAAGAATATGTATTTCCTTGCCACAGTCTGGGAATTTGTGTCCGCATGGATCCGTTGAGTCGCTCCCATGGACACCAGCTGCGCTGTTGCCGCCGCTTGCTGGAAAACTGCAGCGAACCCGTCGTCGGGAGGTCTTTTTTAACACAACACTCCCGCGTGCATTCAAGGAACCGCTAATGTCATGCAAGCGAGGCCGTGTTATCATTGTGTGGATCCCGGAGAGTGATGTCAGAGGAAAAGGGAAACTCGCTAACTCCCAAACCAGAAGAGCGGAGGTTAGACGACACTTGGCAGGAGACCCACTCTGGCTTAAAGACTTTCCGTACACGTTGTTCCTCGCGCTTTCCTTAAAAGCATAAAAGCGCCGCTGCGTCCAAATGGCTTGCATGGCCAGGATGCGGCCTCCTTTTGGCATATCTTTGATTTATCTTAATGGAGAAGAGTTGCCATTTTGGGGTTAAAGATTTTTTTAAATGGAACCCGGCTATGAAATGGCCCCTGCACTGATGGAAGACGCTGTTGTAAATGGACCAGACAAATGGATATTCCCGACAAACTCATTCATTGGCCACATTAAAGCCAGGTCTTCATTACCTAGAGAAAACTGCTTTCTGTCACCTTGGATTTTTTCGTTTCGATCACCTTTCTTCTTACGCTAAATGTTTGTCCACTCATGTTTGTCCACTCATAATCATGCAATTTTTTTCCCCCCAAAATAGCAGGAGCTACTGGTCTTGATTGTGTTCATTTGTGAAATAACTGTAGTTGTTTAATAATTTTACTATTTGAGATGTGCAGATGTAAACATGCTTGTGCACAGATGAGCGGAGCTCTGTCTCTGTGAAAAGGTTTGAGAACCACTGCTGTAGAAATAAACCACGTCGCACCTCAAAAAATACTGAGCTCATCAAGTACCACCGTCATGACCAACAATAAAATGCATTCGCGTTATAAATCGAACTGTTCGTCAAAAAAATGACAGATGGACTAATGCAGACCATTCTGATATTAAGATCCCGGAGAGTCACTGGGCCAGTTCGATGCCTTGCTCAAGGGCAACTCAGCTAGCTTCCTAACCGCCTGTTTACTTCAAGTACAGTGTATTTCTTTTGAAACGACACACCGTCTCTGAGTTTGGCAGACTACAAAAACAACCATAAAAATAGAAAGGCTTCCATTTAGGATATTTTGGGTCGAGATCATCTGCAGGCGCAATATGCTGAACATGCTTTTTGGCCTTTTGGTACTTATCCGAGCACTGTTCCTTAAGTCACAATGGAAATGCGATTCCCATCATCAAATGATTTAAATAGTTACAGAACTTATTGTGTTCAAGTTTGGAAAGTATTATGATGAGTATTATTGAGGTGCTGTTGGTCCAGCTCATGTTATGATACCAAGATACAAAGAACTACACGGTAAGACTTGGCAAAGGCCACTGTAGAGCTCATTTTCTCACAGTTTACTTATTTGTTCCATGGCTTTTTATTGTGCTGGTAATTCCTTGGGCCCAAAATAAGAGACTTGCCATTTCCAGTAATAATCTTGTAAGATATTGTGGTGATGAACTATTGATGTGGACCATAACATATGTAGCATGTCAGGGCGGGACGATGCATCTTTGCCATGATGAACTGTATTGTTATCGCTTATACTACAGCACCATGTGTCATTTTATGATGATTGATTTCCCTTTTCAGTGTGATGATTGCTTAGCGCGTCAGCCTTACCGTGCAGTGGTGCAGGGTATCGATTCCAGCTCCGCTCTTCCTGTGTGGAGTTTACGTGTTCTCCCCGTGCCTGCGTGGGTTTTCTCCGGGTACTCCGGTTTCCTCCCACATTCCAAAAACATGCGTGGCAGGTTAATGGAGCACCCTAATTTGCCCCTCGCTGAGATTGTGAGTGTGAATGTTTGTTTGTGTATGCGTGCCCTGCAGTTGGCTGGCAACCGGTTCAGGGTGTCCCCCGCCTACTGCCCAAAGACGGCTGGCACGGCCCAAACGTCTTCCTTATGAGGATAAGCGGGTCAGAAAGTGGATGGATGGATGTTCGTATTGACCCAATGAAAATATCAATTTACTCAGAATAATCCAAATGGATTTATCGCGGTTTTTTTTTGGGTGGGGGGCGCAACTATTACACACAAAGCACTATTTTAATCTTGATTACCCCTAATCCACCTCTTTTAAAAGAAATACCAGTATAATTTTATGTGTTTTGTTGGTTTTGAGTTTTTTCTCATTTTCATTGTCATATTCTGAAGTTTGCCCTGACACTTACAATAAAAGGGGAAAAAAATTGGGGGAAGGTGGGGGGTACGAACCACCCTACTGGAGGTTCCAGGTGGCCTCCTTGTTCCAGTTCCATGTGAGCCTGTTCTGGATAAGTGGTATAGAAACAAGATGGATTTATTTCCTTTCAAAATGAGAGAGACAACTCAATTTGTGCAACTTACATCACACTTCCACCCCCTGTGACTCACTTGATGGACAGATGGAAACAATTTCGACATAATTACAGCAAGAATTACAATCATTACGATGACATCATCTTTGCGAGAAGGCTTTGGTGATTATTTTTGGTAATGCTTCAGAAATGGACAATCTTCTGAACGTCAAGCCTTTTGCACGGGATCGCACGTGTTGCGTCGTCCCACGTCGCAGTTAGCGCGGCGGCGGCGGCGGCGGCGTAGCGTCGCCGCCTCAGTGCGGGTCACTTTGATGGCTGTCTTGGCAATAGATGTGTCAAGATCCCATTTTATGACGACATTCGAAGCTGCAATGTCACCATCTCATTGACGTCCCCAAGGTACGCACCAGTCATTTCAGCAATGAATTTGGCACACCGCAGAGCACCAATAGATCACCACGCTAAGACTTTTCCTCCCAAAGTTCCATTCGAAGCAAAATGGAACCTTGGAGGCTGTTGAGCTGATTGCGGGGATTAGCATGAAATGGCCTGCGTAGATCATTTTTCTGACCAGAGGGTAATGGCCGCTGAATGATACTTATCAAGCTCTGTAAGTGCTCCTTCCAATAAATACATAGTGGGGGTCATTTGTATCGGGATGCAAGTGTTGATGGATACGGGATTAGCACTTAACCTTGGCGTCAATCCAAGATACGGCTTCGATCATTCAATAGATTGTCTGTCCCATAACGCCTTGACCAGTCTTTAAGAAGAACACTTCTTAATGCAAGCTATGCTTTATGTGATAGCTTCGACTCGAGGTGTTCGTGACCTATCTATCACGTCGGCGCACTCGCGACAAGGCATCGCGGTCCTTTTAAGCCCAAAGGTTCTTACCGGATGTATCTTTTATGTACGGCGATTGTCTGATGACTTTATTATCGGGGCAGTTCAGATTGTCCAAAATTGGGCTTGTTTCTGTCTTGTCCAAGCTTGTCAGCGCCGTCTCGCAAAGACTCAAGTCGTCGATGTCTAGAAGGTGATTATGATCATGTGGTTTTTAGTGCAAGAGCGGCTCTTGTTTCCCCCCACCAACGCTTGACCCTGACCCTGCCTGACACAATTATGTTTGAAGCCTTTCATAACAAAACACTGTACAACATGTTGGTGGAATAATGAATGTGCAGTGCCAGGAACAAAGCTCATTTTGAGCAATGCCAACGAACAGCAATGGCAACTGTTGACGTAAGTCTGCGTGGACTGTTGAATCCTTGACGCCAGACGATGAAGGGTTTGTATGACAACAGTCGAGTTCAAATCAAACTTTTTCATGTACGGATGAGGGCAGCAGGTAAGGCGGTGCTTAGTGCGACTGCCTCACAGTCACGAGGTTCTTTTCTTCCCGGAAAATAAAAAATCCTTCTGATAGGATGTTGGAAATGGAAGCGAGGTGTTCAGTGCTTTTTCTTTTCATGTTTTTTTTTTTTTTCCTAGTTTTATAGGCTTCATTGCCTCATTCACGAGCCTGTCGCCACATATTACGCAAAGCTGTCTGGCTGCGTGGTGAACCCGTATTTTAAGTAGGAGTGCTGGAATTGTCTCTTAAATGCAGCTTCCTTTTCTTGGATGTTCTCTCCGCTTCTTCTTTCTCATCATGTGCCATTTACCTCTTTCTGAAGAAGCGCTCCAAAGACTTTTTTTTTGTTTTTTTTGCTAGTTTTTTTACAAGGTCATACTGTTATCACATTACCAAGGCAAGGAGTTACAGAGGCACAGGGGAATGCCCCCGAGTTTTAAAATAAAACTTCTGTTTCAGACTCTCACTAAAGAAAAAGTTTGAGGTGTGTCAAAAAAATTATTCCAGGACCGCTGTCAAAAAATGTATACATTAAAATGAATGGAAATGCCATGAATAAAATGAAATCCCACCCCCTCCCAAAAAGGTTTCACATGGAAAAATACCACTATAGTATTGTATGTTATAAAAACAGAGTGATAACATGATTAGATCAGTATGAAACAGTTTGCGCGTCATGGTTTAATGCTGCAGTCCAGTTCATTGGGCTGCTCCTTTTGGTGCACCTGCCGCAAAACACTGGGAAATTATATTGTTTTCTACATGTAGGGCCAGTGGTTAGTGCGTCAACTTCACAGTGCAGAAGTGCAGGGTTCGATTCCGGCTCCGGCCTCCCTGTGTGGAGTTTGTATGTTCTCCCCAGGTCTGTGTGGGTTTTCTCCGGGTACTCCGGTTTCCTCCCACATTCTAAAAACATGCATGGCAGGCTGATTGAGCACTCCAAATTGTCCCTAGGTGCAAGTGTGAGTGTGGATGGTTGTTCGTCTCTATGTCCCCTGCGATTGGCTGGCAACCGGTTCAGGGTTTCCCCCGCCTACTGCCCAAAGATGGCTAGGATAGGCTCCATCACCACCCGCGACCCTTGTGAGGATAAAGGGGATCGGAAAATGGATGGATGGAGGGTGTCTACATGTGTTTTTTTTGTTTGTCTACTTCTGTGTTCAAATATCTGTTGGGTAAAGCCACGAGTGTTGATGCTAACCCTTAGCATGGCAACGGTATCTTCCATCATGTGTTAACGTTAAGTTAGAGACGGGTGTTCTTCAGGCAACGTAGTTTGGTTCTTTTAAATATACGTGTAATTCTCTTTGTTGCATCTTTAGCTTGACAGTAAACTTCAAGTTTGGACGTCTAAGTGAAGCTCAGAGGCAACGGCACGTTTTCTGTCACATGCCCCAAACTATGGAATGACCTTTCACTGCACTTTAGGCAAGCCCCTTCGTTGTCTATTTTTAAACGTGCCTGAAAAGTAGCTTTTAACCTCTGTTACTATTTTAATGTCCTGCGATTGATTGGCTGGCAACCAGTTCAGAATGTACCCCGCCTACGACCCAAAGATAGCCGGGATAGGCTCCAGCACATCCCGCTACCATTGTGAGGATAAACAGTTTGGATAATGTTTTTAAATGATGTTCTGTCAATTGTCACTTTGTTGTGCTCCATAAAGAAGACTTGACTTGAGAATGAGGTAGTATGGTGAAACCTAAAGGCAGTTCATGACTTCAGTTTAAATCGGCAAGATTTCTCATCTTCTAGGGAAACTGAAAGGCTAACTTTCAAAGTCGAATTGCTACATTATGTTGCATTCAGCTAGTTTAATTTTGTATGTACTGAGTACATTACAGATTGCAGAGTGATGTCCGGTGTTGCAATGTCACTATTGCTCTGTTGAAATCATGTATCTGAACCAACTTATCAGTTAGAATTGTTTAAATGGTTCAACCTATTTGGTGCATTTCCCAAATATTTTGATGGAATTTGAGCAGTCAGTCCCGCCAATGTATCATTTAGAATTCAAGCTCCAGTAATGACACACAGACCAACAGTTTACAGGAAAAAAAAAATCTTTTTTTTTCTTTTTTACTGAAAAAAAAAAAACTGGTCATTTTATAATTTTATAGCATATGGTTGTATAAACATAACATAGATGCACATCAATGACAATCAGTTACATAACATTTCATTACATAACATAACACATCTATTCCTCTTTTAGCAGGTGAGAGTAAAAGTTTTTTTTTTTTTTAAGAGGTTCAAATCAAAGTCAAAGTTTGTCGTACAGTGTTAAGTAATTGCTACATTATGTTGCATTCAGCTAGTTTAATTTTGTATGTACTGAGTACATTACAGATTGCAGAGTGATGTCCGGTGTTGCAATGTCACTATTGCTCTGTTGAAATCATGTATCTGAACCAACTTATCAGTTAGAATTGTTTAAATGGTTCAACCTATTTGGTGCATTTCCCAAATATTTTGATGGAATTTGAGCAGTCAGTCCCGCCAATGTATCATTTAGAATTCAAGCTCCAGTAATGACACACAGACCAACAGTTTACAGGAAAAAAAATATTTTTTTTTCTTTTTTACTGAAAAAAAAAAACTGGTCATTTTATAATTTTATAGCATATGGTTGTATAAACATAACATAGATGCACATCAATGACAATCAGTTACATAACATTTCATTACATAACATAACACATCTATTCCTCTTTTAGCAGGTGAGAGTAAAAGTTTTTTTTTTTTTTAAGAGGTTCAAATCAAAGTCAAAGTTTGTCGTACAGTGTTAAGTCAAGTTAAAACAAAGACAATTAGAAATCAATTCGGAATTAACATTTCGTCCATTCATAACTGAGGCCGATGACATCATCAGAATGTCTTGAAACCGAGTGGCACATGCTTGCAGAAATTCGAGCGAAAAGCGAAGATGCGATGCGTGAGGTTTGATGGCCCTTCCTCCAACACGGGCGGCATTGAAATGTTTGATTGCAAGTGCGGCGACGGAGTCTGGCAGCAGCTTCCACACACGCTCTGAAGAGGGGAAGTGGAGATGGAGATCAGGGTGTAGCGGTTGCAGGTTATTGGGGGTTTGCCCCATTGTCTCTGTGAGTGCTTTAGTGGAGTTAGTGGAGGATGTCAACGGGGTGCTTCAGTGGTTATCCGCTGCACACACTCAGGTCAGCTGCAAGTCACCACATTGGGACCGGCCGACTGTCCGAAGGGTGCAAGGGGGTTGAGTGAGGGTGGTCGAGTGGCAGAGAGCGGTCACAGCCTGTAGTCACCATGGAGATTTCAATGGTTTGTCACCCATCGGTACTGAGGAGAAGATGCTTCCTCCTCCTCCTCGGAAAACGCGAGGATTGCTTTATGAGTTCTTGGCGACCATCTTCATGGTGATGGTCTTCACCTCGGAGTACTCCCTCAGGCCGCTCTCTCCCCTGCGCAACAGCAAACATTAGCCTCAGATGCTAATCTGTCTTCTGCTCTCAAAATAGAACATAGAGACTACTTCGGCACTAATTGCGGCAGATAACTTTCTGATGTGAAGGAAGATGCTCAAGTTGCTAAAAAGTGGGGGGAGGAGGGACTTATGATTGATACTGACACTGTACACCGCTTTAGCCACGCCCCAAAAATAAGGAAATGGTGAAAAACAGTTTCACGCTACATCTCCTCATCTGCACATTATCAGCAGTTTTCATCAAGCGTGTATACTGATTGGAATTGACATCACAGTGCCCATGAGCTCGGCTTGCCAGCGTCACGTGACTAAACCCGGGAAAACAGGTGAGCCAGGAGGTTACTCGTCAGCAGGTGGCAGTGCAGTGCAAAATGGCAGCCCACTGAGATGGACAAAAATGGATGGATGGATTTTTCTGCTTCATTCATATTCCGCCATGTGATCAAGACACTGTCTAGACGAGTTGGGGCACATAAAATACATTATTGCAAAGTAAGTTTTTGACTTGACTTCCGCTTTAAGGAGCGGTTGGGCGTGGGGGGGGGGGGGCGACTACATCTTGGCTTGGCTTTGTCATTATAGCAAAAAGCTCATCTCGGCAAAATGTTATTAGTTGGAGTGTGATGTATCGATTTTTTAAAATGAAAAATTGTGTGATACCTTTGAACAATCAACATACAGTAGAAGCATTTTAAACAAGAACATCGTGTAAAATAGCATTTAAAAAAATATAATTTTAGATGTTATAAATTGTATCTAACTTATGAAAAATGACTGGAACAATAAAGTGTGAAATCTACATTGGTATTTTTAATGAAAACATTAGTGTGCCATCTTTTAACGTTTTCACTTTTTCTTTTGTGACCTTTTGATATTTGATATTGTTTAATTGCACTCCAGTGGTGCCTTTTATGAGTTCATTCCTTTTCCGATTGAGCTCGTAACTGAATTTATTCTTATCTGAAATTGTAAGGCACAGGATGTTGGGTGGATGGTTTGGTTTTTCGTTGTCATGTCTTCTCATCGATGGCTCACGACTGGAAAAAAAACGTGGAATTTGGCGCACTGGTACAATATGTCGAGGTATCACTGTATGAGAATATGCGATGGGACAATATAACGTGTAGTGGGCCACAAATGGCCCCCGGGCCACACTTTGTTCATGAACAGCGGCTTTATGCAGTTGGATCGTACGAATGTCTTGTGATGAGCTAATTTGCTCAGTGACGTAAGAGCATGTTGTCACCCTTTGTGTTGCTGGTTTTATCTTTATGGCTGAGCAGTGTTTTTCATACAAATATTTACTGCAATTGTAAATTGTAAAAACTGTAAAAAAAAAAAAAAAAAATTTATTACCGCATGACCATCGGTTAGTGATAAGGTTCGTTCCTAGGCACAAATCCGGTCCTCATTTCAAAGTATTTAGTCGACTTTTATCCAATCCGATTTGAGCTTCAACACATTTTGCTTCATGGCTAACTGCGAGAGACTCTTGGCACAGGAGTTTGGTCATATCCTCTCAAAAAAGCCCTAAAGTCAATATTAGTGATGCTGTAGTTCGTTGTGTACACTAAGTGGACCGTTCCTCACAAGTCATACTCACAATTCACGTCCATTGCCAGACATTTTATATCCTCCAAATGGACACTGTGTGCTGAGAGCGTTGAAGCAGTTTATCCTAAAAAGTACACAACACATTCTTCATTATTACTCTTGCGCGTTGGACTCACGGCGTTGAATTTTTGGCCAAAGCAGAATATCATAGCAGCGTTCATGAAGATGGATGGAGGAACATGTCATCACCAGCGCCATTGCTATTTTAGCCACCCTCTGGATTTGATAACATAATTCCATTAGTTTTTTTGCAAACACAGCTGAAAGTAGTCAGTTGCATATTTGGGAGTTGCTTAACTTCAGCCATCTGGGAAAGACGACGTGGAATTATTCAATGCAGGAGAAATTCCAAAGCGAAATAAAGACTTCATTCGGGGTTAAACGTCACAATTTGGTGCCAGTTCATTGAGGACATTTGGAATTGAATATTTTGAGACAAAGCTGAAAATGTCGCATCAGTCATGGTTAAAATCAGACAATTTGTACATTGTTTAAAAAAAAGAAGAAAAAAAAAAAGAAAAAGGGAACCGTAATTGTGAGTTCACCAATCTGACCTCAGAGATGATGGATTAAAAGATGCAGAGTAAAGAACAACAACCATGAATCATATTAATTGGGGTTCTAATGGGTGCCTCAAATGAAAGATTTGGGAAAGTAACCGTGGATCCTCCAAAGTCAAACTCTCCAAAAATGGCACAATTTGGAGTTGAAGTTTCCTGGAATAATTTCCTCAACTAATCTCACCAGACTTCAAATCACGCATGTGATTTTACGCCTCACAATGGCCTATTTTCAGTTTTCTTTGTCACTCCCAAAGCTCACCGTTGATAACATGAGAAGAGTAATGATATGACTATGACTTAAAATACAAATCAATTTCATCCATGAATTAATTAATCTGAATTTGACTCACTCTGCAAACACTTCCCTGCGATCTCCATGTTTCCATCAGGCATCATCGGAGGGTGAGGAATAGCACTTCATTTTAGTTTAATTTTACACTTAGCTTCTATAAAACATTGCCTGTAGAGTTCAGGAATGATTTTCTGATAGCAAGAGTTTGAATCTAAAAAAAACAACAACAAAAAAAAAAAGACGTCCTGTCCGGTTTGATTACGTGCATTCAATTTTACTGTGGCCCAATAGGTTTCTCATCCGCGCAGTGACTGCCCAGGCAAATGTTTCAATAACTTAAAGGTTTCACCGGGCATCCACGGCAATCACAGCTTATCACGATCATTCCATTTTGTTCACCGTGGCCTGAAATGGGGCTGCGTGGCCACCGGGGACATTTTGCAAATGTAGCTTTTCCTAGTGGGCACGATTGCAGTCAATTATCACAAGTGGTGAAAAATGTTGGCTCATGATTGTTAGCTAAAAAAAAAAAAACTCCCCTGAGCCAGAGCGCTCTGTGCATAATTGTTCAAGAAAAACTGCACAATTAGGGGTGAAATCAAGAAGTAACATTTTATAGCCATTTCATTACACGACATTAAAGTTTCAATTTACATGTACAATAGTGTTGTAGTTGTGAGTTGCTATACTCTGTTGGCGTGTTTTACATCAGTGTGTCTATGCTGCGGGCTAGAAAAGGAAAAAAAAAACCCCTTTCTTGTGTAATGATAGTGAAATGGCAAATGGCCAGCATGGAGTTCGTGAGCGCCAAGTGTACAAAGGGCAGGTACCGCCTGTAGGAGCGGAGTGAACGAGTGGAGCTGGAAATGAAACTTACCAAACGGTGCCAGCCTGCATGGCTGTAGAGACGGTCATGGCTTTGTTGATGTCGCTCGTGAAAACGGCAGCGGCCAAACCGTAGTCTGTGTTGTTGGCCCGCTCGATCACTTCCTCCATCGTTTTGAACTTCATGATCTGCTGTACTGGTCCAAAAATCTGCAAAGCATTTCAAAACATACACATGGCTCAACTCAAGAGGTTTGTAATGGTGATTGACTGAATTGCGACCTCCGCCAAGGCGGTTATGTTTTCGACGCAGTTTGGTTGTCTGGTAGCGAGAATATGCAAAAACGCCTTCCACGAAACTTGTTGGAGGGGTAGGCACATGGAGCAAGGAAGAACTCATTCACCTTTTTTATTACACTCATGAAAACACTTTTTTTTCTCTTTTGAACTCTGCCATTTGTTTTACTGTTTTGCATGTATTAATTTTGTATTATTTTATCATAAAACTGTATTGCTGTAGCAACCACTGTAGATATTTATTGTCGTATGAGACCAAAATACATTCCACTGCACATTGCAATTCTTCAATATGTATCATATGTACACTGTAAAAAAATGATTTTTTTTGGATTTACTAGCACATGATTAAAATGTGGCAAACGTGTGTCATTTTCAAATGTTTTCACTCAGAACTAAACCAATGATATGTATCAGTTGAACACATTTTAGTCACGTGCAACTGAAAATCAAGTACTTTTTTTCATGTGCTTTTTTTTTTTTTTTTTTTAAACAAAAAAATATCGGGGTCCAATAATAGCGTCAGCTGAAAACGTATTTTGTGAATTTATTTATTTATGTATTTTATGGGATACCATGTTGCCACATGTTGGCATTTAAAGTGATGGTTTAAAAACCCTCTTCGAATGGGGACCAAATATAACTGTGAACTGCATTTTTTTTTCTTCAGCTTTTTTTCATTGTCTGCGAGAAATGCGTGATTCTGTTATTTTGATTTTTTTTTTTTTTAATCATATTGTCTTGCTTCCATAAATTGCTACGGGTGTCGATTTGGTATGTGTTGTTATAATTGGGAAATACACATTTTATTCAACATTATAAGCAGTCATTAAAACGACATCTTTCCACTTTAAAAATTCTAATACGAATTTTGAGCACCAACCAGCAAATTATATTAGCCGTTTCAAGTCATGAATGCCAAATATATAGATAAGTGGGAAGTATAATATTATTGGCAGTGATGTATACTCATACAGTGATCATTTATAATACAGTCATTATGTACTGTAAACAAAATTGTAGATTAGCGTTACAAGTTTATCAGGCCAAATCTTCTTGGCCCTCTTCCCTACACCGTGCAGGAAAAGGAACATTGCCATCATGAGGACCATTGTTGTCATTTTTGCTGTCTTTTTTTTGGAAAAAAAATAGTTGCTGGAGGGGTCCGAAAAAAAGTTACTAAAAATTGTAAAAATGTCACTAAATTGGCAACACAGGCAGACACAAGTCGTAGCTCATTCTCACAACACTCGCTTGGACTTAACATCCCCTCTTGTGCACATATAACAAAAGCACAACTTTCCAAATGAAAGCACCACATAATTTATGTTTGACTTTGACTTCATGGTCACTGCGGGACTTTCAATCTTTAAGTGACACAATGCTGCATGGCTCCCGCCGCCTGAGGGAAGAGGTGTAGTAGTTTTACGACGCTTCACACGTGGGGACAGACCACTATATCTATTTGTGTCCCCGGGCCCCCAAAATAGGAAATGGACAACGTTTAGACATACAAGCTGTCCGGCTGTGAGCAACTGTACCTCTTCTCTGGCGATTCGCATGTCGTCCCTCACGTTGGAGAACACGGTGGGCTCAATGAAGAAGCCCTTCACGCCGAGAGCTTTGCCTCCACACTCCAGTTTTGCGCCTTCACTGATGCCGCTCTGAATGAACTCCAGCACGCGATTCTGTTGCTCCCGACTGATCTGTTAACAAAAGAGACACGCAATAAAAGGCGAGGAAAGAAGTCGGATTTTCCCCAAAAGATACGAGCTCCAATCAAAAAAAGAAAAGCGTTTGCCGTCTCACCTGTGGACCCTGCTCCGCGGTGGGATCAAACGGGCTGCCTACCGTCCTCCTCTTGGCTCGCTCTACGCTCCTGAGCACAAATTCCTCATAGATGGGCTCCTCCACGAAGACGCGCGAGCCTGCGGTGCAACACTGGCCCGCGTTGAAGAAAACGCCCTGGTGGGCCTGTTCCACCGCCAGATCCACTGAGGAAAGAGCGAGTCAAGTCATCAGTTTCAAGAGGATTCAAATCTTGATTCACCTTCTTCGGCAACAAAGATGAAAAAACAGAAATCGTCACATCTGCCAGGCTACTATTACCTTGTGTAAATGTGACACCTGAGAGACAAGACCCTGCTGTTCCGCACAAAGGGTTAACGGACCCCCGTGATTTATGAGTCTCGCCCAAAGCACTGACTGAGTCAGGGTCTATTTTCCTGATTTACAGACCTCGGGGAAAACCTCTCACGGCTGTTGAAAGCATTTGAACGCCTCGCCTCGGACAGTTTGTTGAGCCACTTCAAATCTGTCTGAAACTCATCCTTCCAAAAGCCTCCCATGTTAGGATTCTCACACCTTCTGCATATTCTGTTCTATTGGGGGTCCGGAAAATACTCTTTGTTTGTCCCCAAAGAGTGCGGTGACCTCCACGTTTCCTGGACGCGGGATGATATCATTTTTGGAATTTGAGACCTATTATAAATTTTTAAAAAAACAAAAAAAAAACCCTGAAAATAAATTCCTCTCACAAATTGCGGCGCTTTGTATTTATACTCATTTGTCGCAGGCTACTCTCAAGAACGACATAAGATGGATTCATCAGACTCATCAAAATTGAAACAACAGATGAAAAAAGACAATGATTCCGTGAACAAAAGTCCCAAAATAATCAAGCCCAGTATTTCTGTTCGTTTGCTGTTCACTTGCATAGATGGGACTTAACTATTTGTGTCTCAAAAGGCAACAAAGAGAAAATTCCTCGATCTGAATTTTATCTGAAAATTCATTGTTATTGTCACCGTTCATGCCAGATAACATTTAGCGTTTTGATGGCGGTGCGGACACCCGCAACGGCTCCTCTTGTTTTATGTTGAGAGGGAATTTGACAATAAAGTTGTATCCAATCCAATCCAATCTCGCCTTCACGTTTGCCCGGCAATGCAGAAATGAGGAAAACATCACTCGTAAACTTACTGTCGGCATCTGCAAATATGATGTTTGGATTCTTGCCTCCCAGCTCCAGCGTCACTCTCTTCAAGTTAGTCTTCCCAGCTGCTTCCTGGATCAGTTTTCCAACCTAAAGGGAAACAAAATATATACGATAGTGTCGCAGGCCCAATGCCTCCTCACTAAATCAAGTGGTGGCGTCGAATTCCTTCAGTTGCGCAGTCTTGCACAAGCACAATGAGTTTTGGAGGTACTGACGGAAAAGCAATATGAATGAGGACTGGGGGGGGGAAGCGAGAACAACGTGTGGGTGGCTGCTTGTCAACTTGCCACAAGAGAAGTGGCGTGCTCATACACACTGTTGGGGTAACGTTTAGGCAATAACACAAGTAATCTAACGAGTTACTCATTATGTTTTTGAAACAGTATTTGTTACTGAGTTGCGTGACTCGTGTCAACTTTGGGAGCCACAAAACAAAATGTACAATAGAAGTTGTGAATTGAAACAATCGCCATTCCATTTCTTACTTAACTATTGCGTTGACATAGCAAAGATGTGTGCCTAGTCCATCGAGCGGGGGTGTCAAACTCATTTTTGTCACCGGCCACATTGTAGATACGCTTTCCATCGGATGGCCATTATGACTGTGAAACCACATAAATGTTTGATCATCTCCTTATATTTTTACATCTACATTGCACAACAAATTGATGCATAGCTACTTTTGAAATCAGATTTGTTCAACTATTGTTTAAGTGAGTGTAATAAGGGGGATTGGAGACAAGAACATGCTTGCAATATCGAGGTTTTATGATTCATTACATATGAGGATTTGAAATTTGATTCAAGATTTTAGCAAGAATCACGAAAGTTGATGATATGATATGATGGCCCCCGAGAGTTTAGTTTTACACCTGTGCCATTGAGTCTCTCCAACAAATGCTTTATTTATATTAATGCTATCGTCAATGTGTTCCAATGCCCACTCGCTAGCTTAAGCGCTATCCCGCGGACCGGCAGCAGGACCTTACAATTCACCATCTTGCTCCGTGTGCCGCGCGTGGATCCCCCACAACAGAGGCATTTTAGATAAAGTTAACAGTTTATTCGGTTCACGAGCTCGAGGGCTAGCGAGCTAGCGAGCTGACCAGTGACGGGCTCGACCAATAAGCCACTTTGTCACTTGATATTGTGTCAGTGTGTGGGTCCACATATCAGAGACGCTACAGGGAAAGAGCATTATTGTCTTTGTAAAGGCAGATTTATTGCCCTTCGATCGGGCCAGTGAAGCGAAAGCAAACAATTATTTTATCCAAGAAAACCACCTCTGTAAACAAAAGACATTCTCTCAGTATGGCTCCTGAACTGTCAGGTGTGCGTTGTTGGCGCCGCACCGCAAGTTTAATCAGACAGCATAACATTTTCCTTGGACTCATGTGTCTTTGATCAGCGTAGTGGCTGACTAAGGGCGGGCTAGCGTGTCCTCAATGAGAAGTAAACATAACGTGCTGCGCTGCCAGACTCTCCCACGAGGAGTCACAGCCTCACGTGAGTCGCCGCGGGGGAATCCAGCCCGAATCCACCTGCAGCCACACACTTTGCACAGCACCAAGCTGCACTCAGCGAGGAGATGCTCCTCTCTTCTGTGTTATCCCGCTACTACTTTTGCAGTGACTCACTGTCTGGGCATGGACAGCTTCTGACAGCACTGGCTCTTTTCCACACTAATTGATTCCAGATCACGCGAAACAACAGGAAAACTTGTCAGGGGGGGAAAAAAACATGCTGGCCACTCTCATGGGAAATGTTCAATCATGACGGGGATGATTAAAAACAAAAGATATGTTTGTCTTACTACATGTAGGTGCCTTGATGCAAGATTGCGTGAGAGGGAAAACAAGTTGGGCAACATCTTTTAATTCACGTCTATTTCTGTAGAACTGTTGGACATGGATTTGGCCCTTATTTTCCACATCCATCCGTTTTCTATCGTGCTTCCCCAGCTGAGCAGGAGCCTAACTTTGGGCGAGAGGCGGGGTACAAACTAAGACTAACCAATATTTTTTGAAAAGTGATCATATATTTGTGTTGAATAATGAAATCTTGATGATATTCTTGCTGTATTTGACATGTATTTTATGTATACATATACTCATGTGAGCGCACGTGCGCGTGTGTGTGTGTGTGTGTGTGTGTGTGTACACATATATATATATGTGTACAGTATATATAAAAATCCGATATATGTTTTCCGATCCGCTTTATCCTCACAAGGGTCGCAGGGGTGGGGGTGGGGTGGGTGCTGGAGCCTAGGCGGGGGACACCCTGAACCCAGGGCCAGCCAATCGCAGGGCACGCAGAGACGAAAAACCATCCACACTCACACTCACACCCAGGGACAATTTAGAGTGTTCAATGGGCCTGCTATGCATGTTTTTGGAACGTAGGAGGAAACCGGAGTACCCGGAGAAAACCCACGCAGGCTTGGGGAACATATATATATATAATGCATTATTTGAATGTTGTTCCCATGCTTGTGTGCACTCCTGTCCCATATTGCAAAAACATGCACGTTAGTCTACATACGCCCTGTCACTGACTTGCGATCAGTCCAGACTACCCTGCCTCTCTCTCATAGTCAGCTGAGATCGGCTCCAGCTCACTCACAACCATACTGAGAACAAACATTCTCGAAGATGGATGAAGGAATGGAAAATTTAGACCAGATCCTGGCGATGCATGGCTTGCTTCACCCCGTAGAGGGTGCCCGAAAGCGTTACCCTTCCTTAGCTTCTCACAATGGAAAATATACTGAAGTGTACTCTTCTTGGTGTAAACAGGTCATATGGAAGCCTTCAGGTATTCAGGTATGTCTCTGCTTTTGTAACTGCGGCTTTTGGCTTCTTGTGATCTTGATGTGTGTGTGTGTGTAGGGGGGCTTATCATAGAGCAGCTAACAACGCATACCCCTAGAGTCAAAACAGACCGTATAGACTCCGTAATCCAAAGTGGTCACGGCTCATTTGACAAAAAGGGGTTTGCGAAATACAGGCTGGCAACATTAAACCATTCACTCTACTTTGGCTTTACTATAAAAGCTTTTATCATCTGGGTTTGTACGCAGTTGAAGAGATCAGATATGAATTCATGGTCTGCCGGAGAAGAATCTGCTGAGTTGCCAGAGAATGCCGTTGGATCCTTTCGCTAACATGCTTTGTTCTTGAGAATTTAGCTTGCCGGGAACCGTTTCCCTGTCATATAGGCAACAACAGTGCGTGGATATCCTGTGGAGGGTTAACAGAGGAGGACCAGTGTTTTTCGACAGATGTGTTTGTATACTCCTGACAGAACGAATGTGCGCACATGTGCAAGATAAAATCAGAGATGGCTGCCAAAAGGAATAATGACAGGGCTCGCCGTTTATATAAGACTCCATTTGTTTGTCATTTAGGCTCCGATGCCGGCACAATGTCCTCTAATTAGCCGTCACGCTCCCCTGCGTTGCGCATGTTGGTCACTGTGTCACCATTGGCTGGTCTTCCACATCCAAACGTACCTCTGTCGAGCCTGTGAACGCCACTTTGTCGATGCCCATGTGCGAAGCGATCGCCGCTCCCGCTGTTGGCCCGAATCCCGGCAAAATATTGACGACTCCCGGTGGAAAGCCGGCCTGTCAAAACAATATGAGAGGAAACAAGCGTTAGCGGGGATGACAGCAGAGCCAAGTAAAACCACAGGCAGTGCGGGAGAATCCGGACCCAACCCAACCTCCCTACCAGCAGAAAACGTCAAACGAGAGGAAGGACATAGACAGATAGTCTCCAGATTTGCAGGATGAGATAGACCAGGATAATATTGTTCTAATTTCATCACCATACTTGTGATCTGAAGGCGCTAATCCTGTTGTCAGGCACATCAAGGATGACATTTGCAGTCCTTCTTCCTTTTCTCATTTTGCTTGATTCTCTTCCAAGCTTTTCTACTTCGTCTTTCGCTACCTTCATTGAATCATCCCGCAGATTTATTCATCCCAAAGGTTGGGCTGGGAAGTCATAAGAATTTTGCGATTCTGATTCCATTATGGATATTGGTCCTCAATCCGATTCTCAATTCTGGTTAAGGGAATAAAATGATCCAAATGATATATTGATGATATTGATGACATCACCATTACGTTTGTCATTGCATGTCACATGAATTTACGGGGAAAAGACATATTAAAAGGATCGATTTCGAGTTTTATGAAGCAATATCGAGCAATGGCGGCCTGGTGGTCAAGTGGTTAGCGCTCCGGACTGCCTGTGTGGAGTTTGCATGTTCTCCCCGTGCCTGCGTGGGTTTTCTCCGGGTACTCCGGTTTCCTCCCACATTCCAAAAACATGCATGGCAAGTTGATTGAATACTCTAACTTGTACCCTGCCTATTGCCGAAGACGGCTGGGATAGGCTCCAGCACCCTCCACGACCTTTGTGAGGATAAAGCGGATCAGAAAATGGATGGATGGATGGATATCGGGCAATGAAAAGGAAAAATTGTTCATTTCGATTAATCTTTTTTTTTTCTTAATCCTCCCCTATGAATAACAGGTCATATTTCATGGTATAACCCACACTTGCGAAAACGGCATTAAGACTGTGACCCTTTGAGTTTGCCAGACTGCCGGATGCATTTTTTGGTAAAGCGGGAGACAAATTGGTTTTGTAGACATTGGAATACATTCTGCTGCAGCCATCAATAGTCTTAAAAAGAAGAAACATTCATGCCATACCACAAGATGCAAACCACTCATCAACAAAAAGAAGTACAGCTATGAATCACAAAAGTTTTGGAACAAAGTTTTGGGGACAAATGAGACCAAGATTAACCTCTGCCAAAATGAACGGAAAGGCCAAAGTGTGGAGAAAGAAAGGGTCCGAATTGACCTGAATCGCACGCTTTTACCTCCTTGACGAGAGCTGCCATGTAGAGGCAAGTGAGTGGTGTCTGCTCAGCAGGTTTGAGGATGACAGTGTTTCCACATGCCAGCGCCGGCCCCAGCTTCCATGCCGTCATCAACAGAGGGAAGTTCCACTGTGCATGACACACACGCGTGCAAGAAAAAGACATCACGCATTCAAATGAGAGGCTGGGTGGTCACAAGTCAAGCACAATAAGTCATTGCTCTTTTCGTCTAAACATCGTCTTGAAAAAATGTTCTCTTCCTGCTGCGTCACGGCCAAGTGGTGGACTTGCAAGCCATGAAACGGTGAGCCAGACACCTTACCTACTCGAATAAATGCCGACTGTGTGAGACTTAGAGAGAACTCAGCACTTTCTCGGTTATACGGTAGTGCCTTAACATCTGAGTTTCATTTGTTGGGTAACCACACTTGCAACTAACGATATTCTTATGTGAAATCATTTTTCCCCACTGAAATGAATGGAAATTCCATTAATTCGTTCCAGCATCCGACCAAAGAAACTAATTTATTTCGTGTTTGTGCATTTTCAAACACAAACAGCACTCTATAATATGTATAAAAAAACTGAGTTATAACTAGTTTTGTGTAGTGACTTATATCTTGATGATCCAACTCCCATCTGTGCTCACATCTCCAACATATATTGAAATGCAATCATTTTAATAGGTAATCGATTGGTTGCATAAATACTAGGAAATAAAGCTACAATTTTAGTAAGGAAGCTTTTGTATGGGTGTATTATTTATTTATTTATTTGTAGCAATTTTCATGATAAACGCATTAAAATGTTACTAATTTAGTTGGTGTGTCTGTCATGTCACATGACACCATTTTTTTTTTCTTTGATGATATGTTCAGGACGGCCCAGTGATCCAGTGGTTAGCACGTCGACCTCACAGAGGTACCGGGTTCAATTCCAGCTCCGGCCTCCCGGTGTGGAGTTTGCATGTTCTCCCCGGGCCTGCGTGGGTTTTCTCCGGGTACTCTGGTTTCCTCCCACATTCTAAAAACATGCATGGCAGGCTGATTGAACACTCTAAATTGTCCCTCGGTGTGAGTGTGGATGGTTGTTCATCTCTGTGTGACCTGCAATAGCCTGGCAACGGGTTCAGGGTGTCCCCCGCCTACCGCCCGAAGACAGCTGGGATAGGCTCCAGCACCCCCGCGACCCTTGTGAGGATCAAGCGGATTGGAAAATGGATGGATGGATCGATGGATGATTTGTTCAATATTTGCCAAAACTGCTTTTAATTGTAAACTGAGCTGAATGAACTCAAGTTTGCGCTTGCAAGTCAAAGCAAATAATCGTCCTAATGTCGGCTCTTAACTCGAAAAACTCCCAAGTCGCGTTCCTCGTCCATTTGTATGATGATGCCTGTCACTTGCGGAGACTGTTATACTCACTGGGATAATTTGTCCGCAAACTCCAATGGGCTCATATCTGGTAAAGGTCAGATACTCTCCATCTGTGGAGGAACACGTGCACACACAAGGAGAAAACAAAGTTTATTCAACTCTGGCTTTGGTTTCAGTGAGTGGAACACGTGGTCAGTCCGCGTTGCCCCTTCATGCTCATTCGTAAGCGAATCCACCCGCAACACTCCCGCTTCCTCTTACCCCTGTGAGAGATTACGTGGTGAACAACACAAGGCATGTGTGTAAGTGTTTTAAGGTCATGGACATGGTGTCATGCTGGAAGGACTCTCTCATTCCTCTTGCATTACTTGAGGGTGTGCCACTCGCGGCATACAATTGATTTTGGGAAATGTGTGTATAAATGTTCTAAAACAGCCCTCAGCTGACACCTTGCCTCAATATACAGTTGGACAGGAATGATCAATGGTGAGCATGGTTTAAATCATGGGAAAATAAAACCCAAAACACGCCGTTGTTATTTGGGGAATAAGCAATTGGACGGGTGCTGGTTGCTTGACTTCATTTTGGGAGATTAGACAGTAAACTGGATGGACAAATGTGCTGAACGTGAGGTCGACGCCCATTCGCTTCACACTGTCTGTGTTGATCAACACAATATTAGTGGAAGCCTGAATACGTGTTGTTGATGCTTGTGTCCGGCTCCTCGTACAGACAGATGTCCAAGTAACGCGCACTTGGATGATTCAGGCAGCAGGAATACCCTTGTTTGTTTTCGCTGGAAGTCTACGAGAGGAATAAAGATTAAACTAAAGCCCTGGGAAAGCGCTCACTGTGGTTGGTTTGGCAGCTGAGTACAAGAGAAGCTTTGAGAGGGACAATACAGCGGTATCGGAAGGTTTCCCATGTCCTTTCTTATTCTCTGCCTCCCCCCCAATCCCCTTTTGTGCCGCCAACTTTCCCCTCTTTCACCCCCAGACTCATCCCATTCACCGACATGTGAGGAGCAACACTTGCGGCAGCCTCCTCAAGACAATAAATGTTTGCCTTTACGTTGCTTTCTACTCTGATAGCTCACTTTAGGGCTGAATGATT
Source organism: Hippocampus comes (assembly GCF_001891065.2). NCBI lineage: Eukaryota > Metazoa > Chordata > Actinopteri > Syngnathiformes > Syngnathidae > Hippocampus > Hippocampus comes. Next base: position 851,265 of record NW_017805824.1, read on the forward strand.
TGGGAAAATATTGTAATTGTGATTCCCCCCCTCAAATATTGCAATCAAATACGCAATTGTTTTCAAGATACTTTGAAGGGAAGAACTTGTCTTTGTATCTTTTGGGACGCCAATCCTGCAACATTTCTGACACACCTTGTATGTCATCACTTCATCCATAAGCAGAAAAAGGTACCATTTTAGGTGCATGTTGATGTTGCAAGTACTGTATAAACACAAAATGTGAGCAAGTTCCAGATTAAACTATGAACTGTGTTGTGCGCGCAATAAATCTGTATCAGGCATGCCAGATCATTAATCAAAATTTGTCCCAGTGGGATAAAATCAACTGCAGTTTCTTTTTCCTTCCTACTTTTATTGTATTCCAATGCCAAAACACCCCTACAACGGCACTTACACGCTGTTCTCATAATAAGCCACCACAGTCTAGGGACTCTCGGTATGACACAGTAACTCACGAGTTTAATGGTGGTATTGTTGTGAATTGTGCAGTGAAATCATTTAACAGTTGTCATTGGTCCATTTTGTCCTTACCCATGGGAATCGAAGTGCCGTGGATCTTGTCTGCATATCCAGCAAAGTATCTCAATGTCTTTATGGTCCCTTGAAGGTCCACAAACAGAGTGGGCAGAAACGGCTTCCCACTGTTGAGTGACTCAATAGTCTGAGGAGAGATGGAGGGAGGAAGGGGCCGGTTGAGAAATATGTTGTCTAACCACGTGTTCCTCACACAGAACTCCATACTGCTTCGGTTTTTGAGCTCAGCCCTGGCTGAAATGTGAACCAAAGATAATACTACATTTCAAACACAGCCGCGAAGTTACAGTGAAACGTTTCCCTCCTGGGAGAAGACATTCGATTTGTTTGTGCTTGACACAGAAGTAAGTCAAAAATGCTTTTTCGAAAACATGAAAGAGTATTAAATGGCGTAGAAAAACATCATAAAGATAAACAGACAGGGGGCCAAGAATAATGGATCAACTCTAGTTTCATTGCAGTTTGAAGACCGCAAATTACTTTGATTAAGTGGATAAATTAAATGTTCCCTTACAGCCAGATAGATGCTATCTCTCTCCACTAGATCAGCGAGCTTGGAGAGCAGTCGTCCCCGCTCAGATGCGTCCATCCGTCGCCACACAGAACCCAATGAAAAGGCGAGTCGAGCCGCCTGCACTGCTTTATCAACATCGGCCTGGGATTATGAGGGAGGAAACAAATTCATGATTTCACTTTTAAATTTTAGAAACTCCCCTGCCGATATGACATGTTCCGAAAAAAATGGAAAATAAGTAAATAACCTTATCTGCTTCTTGGACGTCACAGATCTGCTCCCCAGTCGCCGGGTTGAAAGCTGGAAAGACCTTCCCACTGACAGAGTCCTGCCACTCATTATTGATAAAAATCTGGAAGGTTAAAAAAAAAAAAAAAGATTTAAAGAATAGAACACAATAGGATGTGTGTCAAACATGCTTCAGATTTGAATTTGCGAGTTTATGAATACTCAACAATGCAGAATAACAGTAGTCCCACAATAAATCCAATAATTCCAATCTAATCCAATCCAAATGTATTTATAAAGCGCTTTTTAATACAACAGGATTGACCAAAATTCATATAAAAGACACAGGCTATAAAAAACATTAAAACATCACCCTGAATAGCATAGTAAGAAAGAAAGAAAACACAAGAGTCGCAACTCTCTTGTGAACACCATGAAGAAGTGGGTCTTAAGAATTGATTGAAAAATTGCCATAGTGAGGGCAAGTCTCATGGTGGGGGAGGGTGTAGGGGTGTTGTCTCCAGACCTCGGTGAACAGAACAGTGCATCGGTTTTAAAATATCACGGAGTTATGAGCTTTCTAGCCAGAGAAAAGAGGATAGCATGTGTAATGTGCTTTTTCCTTTGTGTGTCAGTCAGCACTGTTCTGGACCAACCTCAACCGCAAGATGCATCCAGGCTAACATCAAAATACCAACCACACGGAAATTGATTTCTCGTCTGTGTCACAGCCTCTGTTCATTTGACGGGCTATAATTTGCTATGTTGCCACATAGTGTAACTGCAAATAATATTTTGAATCGCTGCACAGATTTGGCCACTAGTGAAATATTGTGGCGACTGTGCAGTGAAGGCTCGCACAATTCTGTTGATCTCTCCCCCAACTGATTGGTGCCTGTTGAATGGAGAAGCAAAGGAGACTTGGCCAGGCTCAGCGAGGCCGGGGGCAGAGTGGCACCAGGCCATTCTGAAACCTGTAATGGAAAAGTGCCTTTGCTGTTGAAAATTTGAGAAATTTAGAGACATCGCAACTTTGATATCAGCTCGGCAGTTGAGCAAGTGCTGAGAACAAGCACCAGGGTCATTTCTCTCAGGCGGGAGGTAAATTAGAATCATCTGCATAAAAATGAAATGAGATGCTATGCTTTTTAACAGCAGGGGGAAGCAGGTCCAAAGGAAAAAAATATGGCCCCAGAATGGAACCTTGGGGCACGCCACGTAAAAGAGAAGCAGATGATGACTGCAATCCAGCAAACACAAAAACTTCTTACGGACATGTAAGACTCTAACCACTAATCTTAGGTGTCATCATATTGTGTGAGTATTATGGATTACAAGTGAAGTATTGATGGCAGCATGTTGGCTGCGGCATGTAGCATTATTTTGCACATCCAGACTCTTGCGTAAAGGATGTGGGAGAATCTCTGGAAATGTCTGAGGATTCCTACATGTCCACCATGGCTCTCTTGGGAGTACTCCACCATCCAGACAAAGGGAATGGGGGAGTGGAGAATGGGGGATGAAAGGGGAGGGGGGGTCAGATAAATCCCTATCAGACACCAGAAACCCATCCACCATCCCCCCCTCAAGCACACGTTTCACAACATCACTGTTCGTTTACGAGATCATAAAACACGTGCCACACTTGGTTTCTGTGATGCGTTAAAGCAAGCCTTGCGTTAAACAACCGCCTTGGATTTTGTACATGCTATATGATATGCAACCTTTATGGGCATCACCAAAAACAAATCCCAAGAAGCGATCCCTGCTCCACGCTAAAGACCTTGATGTAAAGATGAGGACATGAAAACTGCGATATGAAAAAAAAAACCCTCTTGTTGGACATATTTAGACCCATTAGGAAGACTGTTTTTAATAGCTGTCAGTCTCTGATGGAGTGCAAGGAGAACATCTGCTGGCACCAGTCGTTCTGTGTATACACTCTTCCTTGCTTTCTCCTTTGGAAAAACTGAGGTGGACTGACTCAGAGCAAACCCGATAGCACCACTCAAGTTTCTGACTTGACATGTTTGCCCCCGGAAACACTACAATAAAGTGTAGTAGAACCTCTCTAGGCCAGTATTTGGAATTTGACAGAAATATTCGCAAAAACACACCACCATCAATGCTCAAAGTTTGACCCAGTCATGCATGATGCCACGCGAGACCTCAGCATACTTTGCCAGGTCTCGGTGCTACGAGCATCCCGATTACGAACTCCAAGGGCATGATCAGCATCAACAAAGGATGCACAGATATGCGCTTGAGAGAAGAAGAATAACTGATGGGCCTTTTCAAATGCAGATTTTTACTCTTCTTTGTTTTGCCCCGGTTGCAACCTTTAACCCACCTTTACCATCGATTACTCCGGACCAAACTTTACCAAAGGAAAAAAGTTTGTGTGTTACAAATAATTATTTAGTTTGCGCACTATGCCAAGATGCTCGAGAGTTACGTCAGCACTATTTGATGTCGTCTGATGATATTGATTAGGAAAGATTGAGTTGAATTCATTTTTAAGCTGTGCTGTCTTTTCCTGTGTTTGAGGGGAAACACCTTTTTATTTTGCCCTGGTCCGATGACGTTTTCCGCAGAAGATGAGGAAGGATGGTATTAAAGGTTAGGGGAGCGACTTCCTGAACAGGCCCTATGATGGCGTTGCTGTCCTACAGCAGCAATGTCACTCAGAAGGCAAGTCAGAATGCTAATGTCGCAATAGCAGTCAATATTTGAATGAGAAAAAACTTCTAGGCCATACATTAAATGAAAAACAGTAAGTCCCGTGGATTTCCACATGTGGGGGTGGGGCCGGCATGTATCCCCCCACGATAAACGGGAGTTTACTGTAACATGCTAGGGAGTCTTAACAGTTCTAAGTCATGCCTTCCTCTTCTTTCTGTAAGTGTCATGCAGACCATGAAGGTGTTCAGTATCAGTGCGTACCATTACCGGACCGTTCTACTTCGGGCGCCTTTGTGCCGGTGACCCTGGCACACAGGCCAGTGAGGCTTGTCTCAACCAGTCAAGTATTCTCAGGCGCCTTCCATCAGAGGCCACCTTTAATCTGCCGCTCATTAAGAGCACTTCATAAAATTGTCAGGAACGATAAGTAGCAGCGGGGCCAGCTACAAAAACACAAAGTCCCGTAGAGCACTGAATTAGTTTTTGAATTTATAGGCTCCACTGAAGTGGGGAGTCCTAAATCAGCCGAGCCCCCCTGACAGCCTGAACAGTCCCGGCAAGAATGCAGACGGTGGGTAGCTTTGTGCGTGGCGTAACCCCTCTCACGAGGCGCTGCTAAAAAGGAGAAGCGCGAGAGGAGCGGAGCGGGCCGCCATCTAAATCACGCTAAGAAAAGGACACGTTTGGCTCGGCCCTTCTTCGGCCTCGGACTGGCGTTAAGACTTTTGTCTGGTTCCATTGAAGGGCTTGATTGAGATGACAGGGCCGACGAGTAAATCAACTCTCGAGGTTGACGAAAATTACTTTTAGGATCATTTGGAAGAAGGGCAAAGAGCGCAAGAGTGAGAAAACAAGAGCAAGGGCGCACATTTTCAAATGACAAATTGTGTTTTCTTTCCCATCCCTTGCCGAGTTGCCACCACGCATTCACATGATGCCTTCATCTTCGGGGAAAAACAAATTCTCACACTCAGTTTCCCTTCACATACAACCACTAAAACCTTTGAAAATCTTACATACGACCAGTTGTCGTAACTTAGTAGGGATGTTTCTTGAAATCAGATGTTTAGTAAACCAGATCTTGTGATTAGATGAGTGATCCTAAAATACTTTGGCTGACATCTTAAGCCACAACTTTTTTTTTTATCCCGCAAGAAAATAACATATGTTGCTTACAAATGTATTCAAACTATTTCACCATTGCAAATTGCCTTTCACTGATGGACAAATTAATCACTGCGTTTTTTTTTCATTAAATTTCTGGTTTAATCATAACAATGGGATGCACTAGTTTGTGTAGTTATGTAAGAACGCATCCTCGCACGACACTTGACCTCCTTCTCGTAAGCAAGTGAAGTTAGAATTTTTTTCTCATGTTTTTCATGTCATTGTTTTATATTTATGGCCTCTTAAGTGCTTTTGATGCATCTATTTACTGTAATATATTGGCCTTAATTGCATGCGTGAGCATAAGCTAGGGAGAGAGGTCAAAGGTGTCTTCCAAACTACTACAAACTTGAGTTACAACATGTCGTGAGAATGAAACTACATCATATGTCAAGGACCCCCCCCCCCCTGTATTATTATATTATAATACACTCGGTATCGTGTAGACACTTGTAGACACTTTACTAAGTTAATACAACTGAGGCAAACAGTCACACTCACAGGCAATTTGTAGCAAATTATGCATTTGATATACATGCAAAAAGATATGCGACTGTCTGCCGGTTGAGTAGAAGCACATGTGGCTAAATCCAAACTGTGCCAGGGATTCACTTTCTGGACCTGCGTGTCCCATCTCTGTGTATATAAGAAAACCAACTGAACCTCACATGAGCAGCACGTGGGGACAGAGGCAAAGGAAAAAGACGGGCACAACAACAGCCATACCAACAACACTAATAGTCCCATTTTGGTGCATCTCTGCAAGTGTTTAATTTTCTTACATTTTTATAACCGGCCCCGAGCTATTCATGTGGCCGTTGGAGGCTACATGTTGACAGTGTACAACATGTTGGTGACCCTCGCATTTGTGTGGTGGTGTTCACAAATTGGACCCTGGAATGAAGCACAAAGTGGAACAAAAAATGTTTGCCCATGAAACCGAATTGTATTTTGTCACCGAGGTGCTGCTGTAAATATTTTTGTGTTGTGCATAGTAAGAAACGATGTACATAAAACAAATCAATTATTTGAAGTTGACTATTCGTAGTAGGAGAAGTGGTCATGTGTGGAGCACGTGGCTGTTACAAACTTTTTGTCACAATTTTGGGGACCTGATTCATTCTCAGTCACCTTGATGACTGAGAATTAAAGCAGACACATGAAAAAACTTTCACCAAGATTATTTGTATTTTTTTTTTGTTGGCCATAAGTAAACAAAAATAGCTAATTGCCGAAGTTAAAAACTGGTATTAATATGGTGCAGGTCTCTACAAGGTGGACAGCGGGCCACAAATGACCCCCCAGACCATACTTTGGACACCACCCGTTCTAATGCTAATGAATGAAGAAAACAATCCTGAAGATTACCAATTAATTATTACAGTAAATATTAATATAAGTATGTTTTTAGCGTTATTGTATGGAAAGAAACAGCTTCCAGAGGCCACAGGGTAACCACAAACAATTAGAAAACTCCCCCGCATCCCTCCAAAGGCTTTCAATCATCATTCGGACCTTGGAAGTCATAAAAGGTTGTTGTTTTTTAAATGTCCACAATTATGTTTAAAAGTATTTTGGCACGTTGTGTGCTTCAAATACGTCATTCAAATTGAGAAATCACCTCTGAGCGTGTTCACGTCTTTAATATTAACCAGGCGTCGTGTGTGCGTTGGTGGGATAATTTGTTTTTATGAGTGGGAGGCAATGGGAAGAATTAAGGAAGTGAAAATAAGCTGAAGCAGCCAGTGAAACATCTGTTTGGCTGCTCAAGCTCGGCAGCTCGGAGCAGAAAAAAAAAATATGCAGCGGTACACACTTTTTTGTCTTGTGTTTTTAAATGGACACACTGGAGCGGAGGTAAGGGGAGTCAAAGCGTGCAAACGTGTGCGTTTACACACAACACGCCAAGATTCCACAGTCTTACACTCGAGCACCTGCGATAGTCGTCTGCGCAGGAAGTTTCATATCCTCCTCGGTCACGTGACCTCCATTTCCTCCCTGGTTAGTGGATAAGTTGCTCATAATTACCGCCATGACAAGTGAGCGTGTTCTGCCACCGCGTTTGACCCCGCAGACGATGCCACCCGGTGCTGGGAGCTTTGGCAAAGAACGGGCCCACTGTCACCAACTGGGCGTCTTTGTCTAGACTCCGTGTCTGTCTGTCTGTCTGTGTGCCGATCTGTGTAGTTCCAGCTTGGTGGAAGAAAACACATTTGAGTAAGTAAAAAGTCTTCCCAGTGAAAAGCTTGTATCTGCAGATTTTGTCGGATATGTTTGTCCATTCCCAGTCATGCAGGTCACGATCGTCCACAAAAGTTGATGCGAGGCAACTGGACTTGTTTGTCAACCAACAAGATAAAGTGCAGTTGATCGGAAATGACATTAATCTATGTGACTTGGCCACCTGGGGGCAGTGTAATACTGTCAATACAATCAATTTTATACAGTCAGTCACAAACGAAGAGTTTCACAACGACTGTAAACTACAGTAAGCTGCAGTAATATAATTCGTTGTTTGCAGAGGAGAAAGGATATATGCCAGTGAGAATTGTTAGGTTGTCTGTGTGGATGTGTTGCTGCACTGTTTGTGTTCAAATAGCCCTTGCTTGAATTGTGATAACACCGCCACATAGATGCTATTCGTTAGCCCATCTTGAGCATTTCCCATCATGTGTAAGCAATAAATACAATACGTCATGTTATTTTCTTCATTTTATGTTTACTTTGAAAGTAAACTTAAATAACAACATTGCTGCTACGAATTATTCTGTTTCACAATAAACAATATCTGATGTTTTAGTCTTATAGGTTAGGCTTAGGGTAAAATAAAGGCAGATGAGCCACAAATTATGATGAAAGACAGTTTATTGATAACTTCAATTGGAGTAGTTAACTTACTAAACACTTAGACTTGATGTCTTTTAAGCGTTCACTACATCAACTTCACAATATTCTACCAAAGTGTGGCATGAAAAACAATGACACGTAATCATGTCGACTTTACTTCTGAAGCATTGAACTCACCGAGACACTTTATAAATTGTCAAATAAATAGAAGAGAATATCAAAAAATAAAAAGTGAACAACCGGCCGAAATGAAGCAGTCCCCCCCCACCCCTCCAATCACCTTTGCGATTCGAAAATCTCTTTTGATTAATTGTTCAGCTCGACTCTCAGCTGCTGTTTATTTTTCGCACGGGGGTTTTGATGGCTCTACATCATTCTTGAAAGCTCAGGTCAAAGATATATTTAAAGATGTTGTTCTACACATCGGATCAGTGGGTGGAGTGGAGGGGGTGGAAGCAATCATTTCATGTTGAAGACATGTGATGCTTTTCAACAGACAAATAAACATCTTGAAAAGCGCTTGTGTCTCGTGTTCGTCGGGGGGAAGGAACCGATTCCAGTAGATTTATGAAGCCCAGTGTTTTTCCTAAGCACACCTCGAGGATTTACACGTTCCCTGTCAGGAGGCCTGCAGAAACGGGGTCTCATAAGAAGTGAACGGAGCAGCCTCCATGTCACTGGCCTTCCCCTCAGACGTGATTAAGAGAGCGGAGACGTCATGTTGACATGTGTGCGCTTCGACTAAAATTTACACTGGCTGCACAAAGTGGGCATTTCACACCAATGGACATCTAAATGACGCTGAGCACTTAAACCGTCACAATCAAGGAGACATGCTTTAGACTTGAGATGTGGCCGTGCGTGCGTGCGCGTGCGTGCGTGCGTGCGTGTGTGTGTGTGTGTGTGTGTGTGTGTGTGTGTGTGTGTGTGTGTGTGTGTGTGTGAACAGGAGATTGTGTAAGGCAAGTGGAGGGAAGAGAGGCTTGGGGGGGCTTGGGGGGGGGGGGATTCTCGCTGTGCTGCTTGTGATAAATCATTGAGTTGCACAGTATCCCCTAACTTGCGCTGCGTTTGATCTTGATGGCAGAAAGATGGTGGTTTTGAAGTGAAAAAGTCCAGAACTGCAGGTCAGGCTCTGGCGAAGCAGGGCCACGCACCCACACGGTGAAGCGGCCTCATAATTTACACCCCGGTGGACAGCACCGAGCATCATGGAGCCCCTCCCGCACCCCCGCCTGCCTGTACTATCTCAATCAGTGACAGATTGATGGAGCCCCTTCTTCATCCAAAGTGAGTGCGTGTCTGTGTACAAACACACACTCGGCATGGGCAACCAGGTTGCACAGCGCAGGTTCCTATGGTGAACGTGCACTCGCTATTTATCACTGTTGAACAGATGAACAGATCTGGTACATGATAGGACACTATTCTCGAGCCCACATTACAGTCACATTGAAAGTACACGTTCAATTGCCCATTTGTCACTGGTGGGCAGCTGATTTGCTCCTCACGTGCTCTTTACCATAAAGGTCCAGCAATCCTAATTTGGATCATCACAAAACCTCGTGTGTGATGTAAAAAAAGAAGACAAAGAATCACAGAAATTGCAGTTGTGTCCTGAAACTGGCCCATCCCAATCTCTCCTCATCGTTTTGGTGAATTATTTATTTTGTATTTTATACTAAAAAAAGTGCTCACCCAAAAATGGGAATTACTCATTAGTGATTATACCATTTTAATTTTAATTTAAGAACAGCAAAAATAAATAATAATAATTATATTATTATTATTATTATTATTATTATTATTATTATTATTATTATTATTATGCTATTGCATGTGATTGGCTGGCAACTAGTTCAGGGTGTACCCCGCCTATTGCCCGAAGACAGCTGGGATAAGATCCAGCACACCTGCGACCCTCGTGAGGATAAGAAAATGGATGGGTGGATGCTATTACAGTATATAGACCAGTTGACAAACTTTTTGGGGGGGTGGGTGGTGTCATTAGAGTCCTTACAAGTATTTCTTATGATATTTTCCTGTACTTAAGTGCTGTGTTAATGTTCAAACCTTGCATAATTTTACTGTGGATTACAATGATTAATATAATTTTTAGGAAGCAAACTTTTCTGCGGTTCTTCTTGAACACTTACAGTATTATCATCAAATTTAATGTTAGTCAGGATGGTGATCATTTGCTCAATATTTTTTGAGGTAGCACTTAGTGTAAAACGTTTGAGAACCACAAGCCCAAGTCATTGTTAACTTATTGTCCCAATATTCATTGAAAAAGTGGGGGGGAATGCTCAAATGTTTAAATGTAAAAGTGAAATACAACTGAACTGTGCTTAAAAATGTTCTTGAAAAGTTACAAAAATACTGAATTTTAAAGACATTTTAAAAGGGCATATATGACTTTCCTAAGTTTCATTCTAACATCTTATAAATATTGTAAATGTTATTCATACTGGATTTAATTCAGTGATTCTTTCCACTAGAGTGTCCATGTACAACTTAAATCCGACTTTGAGAATCACTGATATTTCTTTATCTCTGAATTGTGTCGCATTGTCAACTCTACCAAAGGGGGTGGGGGGGATAGATCACCCAAAGACAACAAACATTCCCTCGGCATTCCTTAATTATCCTTCCAACGAGCGTCTCCCCTCCCTACTTTTGCCAGCAAAAAGCATCAGTATCATCTATCATGGCTCCCTTTATTTATGGCTTCCGTCGTGGTCCCGGCAACCTTTAAACTGTTTGCGTCTTGTAAGCCAGCTGTTGGAGCCTTCATGCTATGGAAATGTGGGGGCGAACACAGGGACAAAAAAAAGAATGCCTCCATCCATCCATCCATCCATCCTTTTTCTAATCCGCTTTATCCTCACAAGGGTCGAGGGGCGTGCTAGAGCCTATCCCAGCTGTCTGTGGGCAGTAGGCGGGGGACACCCTGAACTGGTTGCCAGCTAATCACAGGGCACACATAGACGAACAACCATTTGTGCTCACACTCACACCTCGGGACAATTTGGAGTGCTCCATTAACCCAAAGAGCGCCTCCTTCATTGTATTGTATATACACACACACATATATATATATATATATATATATATATATATATATAAATTTTTTCCATAAAGATTGAAGGAAGGAAATCAGCCGTTACAAGTGCGCATCTGAGAGCACAGTTCGCGACTAGGTGAAAAGGACAAGGAGCAAACCTCAATGCCCTTAAACCGCCTTTATCGTCGATCACGATACTTTATCAGGTTGATGTGAGATATTTCCAGGGTCACTCAGATGTCATTGTTGGATTGCGCTGCATTGTTTGTGCAACGGCTGGGCGAGGCAATGACTGTGACGCCGAACGTAACATCACGATGGTGTATGGCTCATTGCAGAATTAGAGGGCATTTTGTGAAATTTCAAATAATCCACACACAAAATACTGAGGCTTGCACTTCACTTGCTGTTTGAATCTAGTTGTCCGGAGACAACAAAGTGATTCTTAAATATTGTTGAAAATATTTTTTTTTTCTTGAGCAACCCTTAAAATGTTTTTTTTTCTTATCATGATCTACTTACATATAAAATATAAAATATATCTTCAATCATCTTTTTTGGTGTGATTTTGTTGAGGACGTCCTTGTAACTGTTTAAAAAAATGTTTTATTATGTATACATTTTAAGGAGTTGTAACTGTGCTCTGAGGTTATCCCTTTGAACCCTTTTATGAAAACCTTTTTATCCATTTCGAGGAGGACAAAAAAGTGAACTGCATGACTCAGCAGAAATTACATCATCAAGCTAATTGCACTTGACCATGTGTTTCATTTTCATCTATTGTCTTTGTTTTCAACCATAAACCAACTCCACTGTGTTTGTCATATCAGAAAAAAAAATACATTCATTAAAAATTAAATTAATTAAAAACGTTTTTTTGTTTTTAATTATTTATGGGAACAGTTAGCACAGCACCGAACACAGCTAGCATGTCATCTTGAACAAAGAGTCTAACACTGGCGCTAATTTGCAAACCTGTTCATGTAATTGGAGCACTACAGGTAATTAAATTAAACTTTTTTTAAATTGCAAAAGATTTATTCGGCAATATCGTTATTGTATGTTTTTTTAGATGCCTGACTATCTGTAACTGTGTTGTACCAAACACAGCAAAATGATATGACAAATAGAATATCTCACCAAAAAAGTGTACCGCTGCGACTGAGCTGACAGGTAATTTACATAATTTGTTAGCTGCTTTTCTTGAAAACGTGACAGAAAAAAATATCAAATAAATTGCCTTTTTTTTTTTTCTTCAAAAATGTTCGTGCACAGATTGTCCTCCTATTCTGAAATGACCCATATACTTCGGGCTGCCGAAAGCAATCTGTGAATGGGGCATATGGCTGCATCGCGGGCCGGTCAGCCACAACGCTGGGCTGTTTCCCTCCTAGTCAGCGGGATGGACAACAGGAGAGCCCACGCCAGGGGTGCCCATAAATCAGGACCCTTGTGCCCCCTGTGTCCACCAAACCATCCGGGACTGGATGATCCAAATTCCTTGAGGTTAATTCACCAAGTCGCTCCCAAACATTTCCTCCTGTACGAGGGAAAGGAAGAGTGGCTCAGGGCCTACACACACACACACACACACACACACACACACACACACACACACACACACACACACACACACACACACACACACAGAAACACACACACATACACAACATCCTCTTTGTAGCGCAGCGGCGGCGTGACCTTTGCACTTGTGGCACCGAGGTATGTGTTAAGAGAGCAATTATGGAACTGAATAGACTTCCGCCGCACTATCATCCAACACTGCCCTTTAATCTCACAATCATAAAAAAATCACTTCTTCGCAACAGCAATGAGAAGTAACTAAGTGCAAAGTACAAATACTTCCATACTGTAATTAAGTAGAATTTTCAGGTGTCTGTACTTTACTTGGGTACTTTCAGTCCGTAGATTTGAGAACAGATATCGGTCATTTTTTTTCTCCTTACTTTGTCAAAATAAGATATGAGTAGTTAATTTTTTCTGCGTCTACGGATGAAGACAGAACGTTAAAAAGACAGAAATAAGAGAGTTAAAGTCAACCATTGTTGAGAACTTCATTGATTGAGAATGATGATGTGTGTGTGTGTGTGTGGGGGGGGGGGTTACTGCGTGCAATGTAGTGCCCCTGTGCCAGCCTAAAAAAACCACCAGCTTCTGGCATTCAAAAAGTCTGTCTAATCCCAGAAAACCCACCGTCAGGCAAATAGCAAAATTGACGATGTCATTTTAAACGTCTTGTCACAATAACAATAAAATAGCAACATGCTTGCTATAATGGTTGTTATTTTCTTCATTTCTGTTTATTCTTAGTCATCCAGAATTTGCTAATCAGTTAAGGTTGAATCAAACAAAGCAACTCGACTTGTTTTCCGAAAATAATCAACAATGCTTGAAGCAACTATGCTATTAGGCTAATGATAGAAACTCTAATAGTTTATATGACCGTGTATGTCAAGTGTCCTCTCAATGAGTATCACATATACTTTTGTGCACTTAATGACAAACAAGTACGGTATGTTTTGGAATTTATTTTTCAGTTAATGTCATTAGTTAATTTAGCATTATTGTTCCTCATTTCACCATGTCAGCAAAACTATGAGAACACATTGTTTTGACCGCACAAAAGTCAAGTCAACGCTAGCTAGCTCTTAATGTGACATGTAACGTGTTTTTTTTCTCATATCATTTCTTTTTTTTATTGTCAAGTTATCATAAGGGATGTTGTATATAGTTGACAGATCAAATTAATTTTGGCTCTTGTTACATCGCACATGTCTGAGTCTGTTCTTACTTCCTCTAGCCAAATACTTTTGAAATACAAGAGTCTGTACTTTGACTTAAGTCGAGCGTGAGTACTTTGCCACCTCTGGTTCCCGCCTGAACGATCAGTTCGGTAGCCTTGTCCTGTGTGCAAGCTTTGCTCTAAAACTAATTTACAATCTCATTCCTAAAGTGTGAAGGTATCGTTAGCCAAATAGCAGAATTCGCTAATTTGTTTCTCACATCACAATATCAATAGAAATACCGTTGTGGGAAAAAGTTTGTGTGTTTTTTTTTTCCTGGATTCATCTTGTTTGTTAAATTTGTTGTGTTTTTTTCTTGTTTTATGAAAAAGTTCAAAAATACTGAAAAAATACACATCAACAATTGTGCTATTAGGCTCACAATATACCGTTACCTTACGTTATATTGGCAATTATGTTATTAAGATAACAACATAAAGTCACCCTAATAAAGTAATTGCCATCACAATTTCAACAAAAACGACCAACATGTTTGCCCCCCCAAATTTTTTTCATGTCTCTTAGTCATCCAGGTCACAGTCATCTGCAAAGGTCAAATCGAAGAAACTGAAAATCTTCTTGTTCGTGAAATTATTTTTTTTTCTTGTTTTCCAAAAGGGTTCAAAAAATGACTTTGTCAATGATGCTGTTTGGCTAATGATATACATACTTGAGGCCAGAATGCAGATTAAAATGAAATCTTCCGTTAACGCTAGCCACGGTGTTGACAAAATATTGAATTGCTCAGCACAAATATGCAATACTGTTAAAGTGAATGTTCTTTTGGCACTGCAGCAGCCCGAGTTGCTTCACAGCTCAAATCAACATCTTCGCGTGACTCCTTTCTCCAGCTGTTTCTGCATCTCTGTCCTCCTCCCACTTCCAGAAACATTTGCGATATCGCCCCGCACTCCAGCTAAACTTTTGTCGCTCTATCATTAGCATTTCTCTGTCGGCTCCCTTGTGAACGGAGAGACCACACATACAAAGACTTCACTTTCACCTTTCCCCACTGATGCTTTAAATGATTGACACAAAGACTTCACTTTCACCTTTCCCCACTGATGCTTTAAATGATTGACAGCCACCTTAGTTACGCAAAATGAACACGTTACGAGCCAGTGATCAGCGTAAACACACACACCGCTACTACTGCGGTGAAACCCTGTCATCATTGTGGACTTTTGTTGCTAGTCATTTAAAAGTTGACACTTTAATGGTGGCTTTGTATAATTCACTCACTAAAGCTTTCAAATGCTTTCTTTTTGAGATGAAGGCTTTCAAATGCTTTCTTTTTTGAGATGAAGTGTCCTTTGTGAGCATGTAATGCAGAAATGAGGGACCAAAAATATTCTACTTTTGTAAACATAATGATGCACCTGTCAGAGAGGTATTAACTCAGCAATATGTTTATTGATGTGGCTGTTGTTTTCCAACTTAAAAGACACTGTTACGCTTCTTTTTATAATTCTTGAGATACTGCATTTTACACTATACAACTAGATAGTATTTATTTTCTCAGTGGTAAGATGTGCATTTTTTTAACCTTTAGTAATTGAATTAAATAACTACACAGCAATATACTGTTGATGCCGCTAATATTTTGGAGCAAAATAAGTTCACCAAAATAATTGCGGCAGCTCTCACTCCGACCCAACAGCAAACTAAAAGGCAATAAAAAATTGTGATAAATGAATAGGTCAAAATTTAGTAATAATAGTTGTTCAGTAGTTAACACTGTGAATCTCAAGCGTTTTATTGACTGCATATAGATTGTGGAATGTTAAAACATTGCAGCTTTTATTGATATGAAAGCACATGATAACATTTAGTGTATTTAATACATTTAAAAAGTATAATCAGATCGTTTTTTTAGTTGATTTTTATTAGTTGTAGCCATTTTTTCCTCATGAGCGCATTACTCTCTTTATTTTAAGTGATGTGGAACGTTTATGTCATTTTTTCCCAACTTTTCGCTTATCCAATTTACACTTATTGTAATTTAATATGTACGTCAAGCTTTTCCTCGGTAAAATACGAGCTAATCCTACCTTCTTTTTATTTTTTTTTTGGTTTGTTTTCGGAGTGCGCTCGCCAGACTGAAGCGCGCGACAGTGAGGAAGAGTCGTGAGCGGACGACGCAAGGTGGACCGACTGACCTTGGTGTACTTGATCTCCGGGTTGGGCACCGGCGTGGGCATGAGCTGCAGGGATGCCATGAGGGCGGCCGGGTCGCTCTTCACCTCCCCGGGCATGTGGATCTCACTGGAAGTCATCTCTGCGTCGCTTCTCGCGTCTCTTTTGCGTCCCCCCACGGCCGAGCGAGCGAGTAAGTAAGTGAACGTTGCTGTGGACTTTGGGCTTTTCCTTCCGTGGGTTTATAGCCAGGTGTCAACCGAGGCTCGCTTTCATTGGGCCGGCAACAGAAGGGCTGTCCTTTCTTTTCCTCCACTTTTTTTTTTTTTTTTGCAAAGTAACTCTCCACTCCACTCTAGTACAGGCATTTACATAAAGTTTGAGGAGGAACACGCACCACACCCACTCGTCGGTGATTCACTCCTCATCACCGCTTCACTTTCCAAACTGTTTGCTTTATAAACTTCCTCGGAATTAGCTTTTTTTTCCATCTTATTTCTTTCGTCCCCCCCCCCCACCACCACCTCCGTGCGCGCATTTTTAATCTCCCACTTCCACGCGCACTTCTTCCACACCTTCATTGTGTACCACTATTTCCTCAGTGACACGGGGGTGCCAAACGACCATCGACCTCCCTAAAATGTCATGTAAATGAGCACTATACGACACTACTACGACTGCTACTCTACACTACTTACTCCTGCAAGTGATAATCCTCCACACGTAGCGCCTCCATCCACCCTCGCAATAAACATACACAACAGACCCCCGCCCCCCCCACACACACACACTCCCGAAAAAAATACACGGATTGTCCACATACACCACCTCAACTTTTACTACTAATGACACCACATTACTTTTAACGTCATTGCAGCTTTTACTATTACTCAGAGGTGGGTGGAGTAGCCACAAATCGTACTCAAGTAGGAGTAATCTTACTTCAGAATAATATGACTCCGGTAAAAGTTAAAATCTTCCAAATAATTACTTGACGCCATAAATATTCAGTGAAAACGACTGAAGGGCCAAGCTATTGATTTTTAATCACTTGAACATCATACAAACAAAATGTCAAAAAAGAATGCGCAACTTCAAATATCGTCAAAAATAATACATTTAATAAAATAACAAATTTCAGCCCCAGAAGAATGGCCTTAAATTAATTCATTTGTTTACACTTATAAAACCACACAATAGTCTCATCGGGCACTTATGACTTAATTCTGAGAACTGCAATGTGTTTTCTCAAATTCAAAGTGGACTTTCTTGTAGGTTGAAATGTCAACTATAAAAATAGAATCAGTGAAAACTAAAAGTACAAGTAGTCCATAGAATGTTACTCAAGGTAACAGAGTATAAGTAGCACATCTTTGTAACCAAAAAAAAAAAAAAAGGTTCACTATAAGTATCCCAAAAGTTCCTTAAGTAAATGTGACGGACTAATGTAGCACATTACGAACCACTTTGGTTATTCCTGATACTGGTACAACGAGCACTTCTATTTTTAGTGATAATCCCATTTACAGTACAACCACAGCCTTGAGTTGTAGTTTTCCTGATACTACTTACTTTGCTATTACTACTACCTACCATTCCTGGTAATTATCCTACGACTGATTCCTCTACCACTACTGAAACATTTTCTACTACTGATACAACTACTATTACTGCTCATAGTACTTCTACTACTACCATTACCAATACTAAGTTTACTACTCCTGCTACTAAGTTATAGTAGAGGCAGAACTATTCCTACATTTAACACTACCATGACAACTACTATTAATTCCACTACCACAGATACGTCTATCACCTTAGGTACTTGTACTAAAACGGATACGACTATTACTGCTATTAATAATGAAACAGTATTAAACTGATACCTCTACAACCACTTCTGCTAATATGACTGATACTACCACTAATAAGTAACTGTTGCAATGGTAGGACTACTTCTATGACTACTAACATCATCACATCGACTATTACTCATTTTACCACTGACAGTAACACCATCACTACTACCAGTGCTACTACGATTATTGATACTTCCACTACAGTATTTCTCACCACTACTCCATTTACCACCACGACTACTACGACTACCACTACTAACTAGTTGTAGCAGTGGTAGAATTACTACTACTACTACTACTACTCCTACTACTACTACTACAACTACTACTACTACTACTCCTTCTATTACCAGTCCCACTACAAGTAGTACTGGTACTTTTACTCATATTACTACGACCTTGACTACTACTACTACGACTACTACTACTACTGACACCACTTTTAGCACGATCATATCATCATCACCACCACTACTACTGATACACACAAGAGTTGAAACTTCCACCACCACTGCTGCTAGTACTAGTACTCTTACTGATACTACCGCTACTATTCCTCTACTACCCCATTATTCCTACTACTACTACTTATACTAATTAGTTACATTAGTGGGTATAACTTCTACGACTACTTTTGGTACTACTACCACCACTACTACGAGAGGCAGTGATACGCCCACCACCACCCCTACTTGTACTATTACTGACACTATTATTTCTAGCACTGCTACCATTATTTTTTTATACTACGGTTATCACTGATATTTCTACCACCACTGTTAATTGTATTACTCCTCCTCCTCCTCCTCCTCCTCCTACTACTATTAACTTTAGTAATACTTCTCGTAGTACCACTACCAGCACCAACACCACCACTAATACTCCACTGGAAAAAAAAGTGCTGAATATATTCAATTTTATTACATCAAGTGATTGCACGAAATAAACTCCTCTGGATCCAGTTACATTTTTAAGTAGCTGTGGTCTTATTTTTTCAGTGTAGCGGTAACTACTATTTCTACTACGACGGATACTTCATCCCACTTGTACCTTTTCTTTCACTATTACTACTACTACTGATAATAATAGCACAACTTCAACCAGTAGTAGTCATTTTACTACAATTGACACTAATACTGATATTTCTGCCTCCACAGCTACAGTTACTATCACTGATTCTACTACTGTACTACCACCGCTACTACCCAGCTCAGTGTGTCACTGAGAGAAGACGCATGCATGTAATGTAAACTTCCATAAGATCAACGTCTGAGAAAGAGAATGACGATGATAATGATGATGAAGATGAAATGTCCCAAAGGACGCTTGTTGTCCATCAGCACATCAGACATCGTTTCTTTTTCTTCACACCAAGCAAGAGTGCGAGGGAGCGCGTGTACACGCACGCGCGTGTACGAGTGCGCGTGTGTGCGCGTGTGTGTGTGTGTGGGGGGGGGGGCGTGCGCGTGCGCAACTTCAAAGAAGAGCACGCATGGACTCAGTGACAATGACGAATGCATTGCAAACACATCCTCGAGCCTGTCGCCTGAGCGGCTGTTTGACGGGGGTGACAAAACTCAGACGGCTCTGTTAAACGTATTCATGGAGCTCCCTCTGTTGGATGGACGCGGCCCCCGACGAGGAAACCACTCTTCTCCTTTTTTTTTTTAAACTCTCCATGGATTACCGAGGAGACATCATCACGAGCATGTTTGCATAATACGTCAAAACGGAGTAAAAACAATTCTACAAATGTATATCATAAAAATATATTATAAATTATATATATATATATATATATATATATATATATATATATCAGAACATTAAATAATACATCAAGAAATTGTGGAGATTTGTTGTCATAATAGATGCATTGAAAATCTCCTAATACACAGAGGAAAGAATAGCATAACAAAATACAAATACCTGGAAATTATGCATTCCTTTCCATCCATTTTCCATCTATCCTCATCATTTCCTGACACACGTTTCACTCACTACAGCAGGACCCACCGTTTAAAGCCATACACCCTCAAAGTCACAGATACGACAGCAGAACATGAAGGGCCCTATTTAAGTAGACTGGCGCCCATGCAATTGGTATAAGAACAAGTGTAACTTCATTTTCATGCCAAAGGAAGTCTAGTCCACCACGTTTTGTGCCATGTTGTGCCCGTCCGGGCGGACCGGCACATGGACTTGCGTCGCCCTTGAGTCATTTTGTGACTTTTAATAGATGAGTTATGCCTCACTTGGTGTTTCTGCCTCACCCCCCGGCGCATCTGCAAATGTGGCTACAAAAAGTAGGCTACATTTGAGGGTGGCTAAAAAGAGGTTTATTTTGCATCAAATAATTGATATTTTTGATATATTTGATCGAGCCGCAGGCAGACAGATTTGGCACTCTGCAGATGTGAGCGGTGGACATCACTGGATTTCATTCATGGTATGTGAGGGAATCACTGCCTGACTACAGTTCGTATTTAACTATTAGCACAAACATATTTGCATTTAATCTTTGTTTGTAAACATTTAT
The DNA here is from genome assembly GCF_001891065.2 of Hippocampus comes. NCBI lineage: Eukaryota > Metazoa > Chordata > Actinopteri > Syngnathiformes > Syngnathidae > Hippocampus > Hippocampus comes. The sequence goes on from NW_017805824.1 coordinate 871,645, forward strand.
TGAGGTGCAATTTGTATCCAACTTTTATGTGCAACTCTTTTAATTAACATTATTTATTGTAAGCATTTTTATTCCCATATTTAAGCCTAGTGTTGATGTTCAAAGTAGGCATGAAGTTACATTGGCTTACAATACTATGAAATATATGTTTTAGAGGTAAAAAAAGAAAAAAGAAAGTCTCTCGTTTTTGATGCCCACTTAAGCTACCGTTCTGAGTGTGATATTTGGAGAGCGAAGTAAGTTGGGGGGGGGGGGGGGGGGGGGGGGGGGGGGGGGTACTTGGTGTCAAAAGTGGCCCCACTAGTGGTGGCAAAGTGTGCTGCATCCCGCCAAGGCTCAGTCATGGAGTGGGAGGCGGCAACCTCCAGTGAGCATCGTCGCTTCTCGCCTCTCCTTCTCGTTATGTGTTTATTGTGTGGAAGGAGCACACAACGGGACGTGGGGAAATGGAGAGTGAGTGCCGAAGGAAGTGGAAGGCGAGATTTGCCCTGAGGCGAGACATCTTGAAGGAGTTCCTGGCGGAGTTTCTGGGGATATTTGTCCTGATAGTGAGTAGCTGTCCCGTCTGCCTGCGTGCACCTGTCATTCAGCTTAAACCGCCGCTTTAAGGCTGCTAATTAGGTGCCTCTCTATCTCTCCTGAGACTCTGCTGTCTGTCACATACATGTCTCGATTGAGACACATAGCGCACTTTGATGTGGAACAAGATCTTCAGCATCGCCGTGCCGGCCTGTTTCAAATGTTCTTACATTTAATATATTTGTGAGCTCACCCGCCCCCCACTTCTTTTCACCTCCACCTGTCACCACCTAAGTTCAATGACTGTGACCCATTAGTGCAGCCTTTTTATGTGTGGATGACTGCTCTCATTTGTTTTGTCCTAACTAAGTGGGGGGATTCTTTATTTTGCTCGGACAAATTGTGGCTGGCAGTTGGAGGCTGTTGTTAGACAAGGGGCTAGTGTTGAGGGTGCCTATAATTGGAATGGTGGGGAAAAAAAAAACAATGAGCGGTTTCTCGTCTCTGTGTGTCTCGCAGCTCTTTGGATGTGGTTCTGTGGCCCAGGCTGTCCTGAGCAAGGGGGCTCTGGGGGAGCCCCTGTCCATCCACCTTGGCTTCACTCTGGGTCTTATGATGGCCGCCTACATTGCAGGAGGGGTTTCAGGTAAAAGCACCTGGACACAGTTTGTATACGCGTCCTAAATAGGTGGTGGAGGCAATCATATGGCTGCAATCAACGCCACTCAAAACCTACTTTAAAAATGTAAATGTGATACAAGGAGGATTTAACAGGGTGTCCCCTCCCCAAGAAGTGATGTGAATTACATGTCCTGTTGTCCAGTGTTGTTTCATATTATTATTATTTTTTTTTATATCACGGTGTCCCGAAGTCACTTCTATTCTGTTTCAGGTATAATTCGGACAGACATAACACATCAGCATTTGACAACTTTGGCATTGCAGTTTTGTAAGCTTGCTTGACTTACAAAGTGACCATTGAGCAACATTGCAAAATTGCCACCTGGCAAAATGTTTTACTCTTCCTGACTGCAGTTCAGTTCAGTGCAACCCTACAAATAGAATTTCTAAAATGCCTGTTCTAGGGTTCGGGTGTTCACATCAGTGGTGGTTGTAGCAGATTCTGTTTCGAAAAACTTGCAGCAGTGTGTGGCGCAGTGTGGCGGCCATAAAGCTTCTCAAATTGGCAGGGTCCGATGCTGACAAACGTCTTGCTAAGCGTGAAATTTTGCAACCCTGCTTCGATTTTAACTTGCGAACCACAGGCAAGGGATGCTTATAAAAACTGTAAAGCCGAGATTGTCCAATGCTGATAGTCTCGCGTTTGTCCAAAAGATACCAGAAATAAAACAGAAAAAAAGGAAGTGTAGGCTGACTTTGGGACACGCTGACATGTTTCGTTGGTTGCCTGCAGTGAGATTAAAATATGTGTTGTGGGAAAGCGTCCTCGGCAAATGAAACAAAATAGGTTTTGTGGTGCAAAATAATACATTACTCATCAAAATTCACCCCCAAATTTTCAAACGTGTATCAATTTTCTTAACCAATTTCACAAATTCTCAAAATGGGCATTGCCTGTGACACGACTTTGGTACTCCACCTTCTTTTGCCTTAATGCGTTTTAGTACATTTTGCCGAACATTCTCTCATGGCTCAATTATTTCCTGGCTAAAGTCACACACTTGTATGACATCGGGCTGCCTCCTTAAACGAGACTAATTTCCACAAGACAAGCAATGTTGTGTGTAAAGTGTATTTGGATCCATAATTGTGGTATTTGGACGAAAGCATGTTACAGAAATGGTTATTGAAATGCCCGGAAAAATGTTTGAAATTGTGGAGAAAATGCGTAACACGTCTCCTTTAAACACGGTTTTTACATATCTCAAAAGAATTTGAGATAATGTGATTGAAAATTGACTTTATTTTAAGATTATGAAATTATGCAAACACCCACTTTTGTAAGTCTCTGGTGATTATTGCTGCGCAATTAAATTAAGAAAAAAAAAGTATGAGCAATTCCACAATTGGATGATATCAGATTGTACGATCTTAGATATCTTAGTCTGATATCAAAATGTGAAAAAAAACAAAGCATCCCTCATACACGGCGATATCAAAATATCATGACATATTATCTCTTACGGCTCCTTGTGCGCTGCAGAACATCATTAAATTTGAAACTGTAATTAGAGTTAATGTAAACGTCTTTCTTGTGCTGTCTTGATCATCCATCGTTTCCATCACACAGAGGCAGTAAAGCTTAAATTGAAGAAGACATTTCTACAACTTGCACTACATGTTTGGATTGCAACTTTAAGAAGTTAGTGGGGCAGAAAGGCAAACATTGAAAATACAATTAGGTCTGTTCAATCATCCCTCTACATTGATAATAACGCCAAATGAAATATTGAAATCAATAATGAATGCCATCCTGACTATTGATAGGTAGAAGGTGCAGGCAAAGTATAATAATAACAGAATAACAATTCACGTTTGCCTCATTCGGGTTGCAGGTGAACCACAACCTATACCAGCCTAATTTGCGTGAAAAGCAGGATACACTTTGGGCTAGTCGCCTGTCAATCTCAGCAGCAATATTCACAATTTCCCCAAAGTCGGAGCAGTGCACAAAGTTGAAAGAAAAAAAAGATAAGTGCAGCATTTGACCGGAATCAAGGAAAATTTAAATCTCATCTTAATAGGAACAAAAGGTGACAGAGCTATCAGGCATTGCCGTTAGTCTGTGGCAAGTAAAAGTAAAATAAAATTGAAAAAAAAAACCAAAACAAAAAAAAAAAAAAACAAGAAAAGTAATTAATATGATCCAGTCTAGTGTGCAATAGCCACCCGTTTTCTTCGGGCCAACCACTTATCTTCACCAAGTTTGTGGGTGAGCTGGATATCCACCCAGTTTTCAGTTTATCATACAGTATCAGAGGTACCTTCTTCCTATATTTTCGTAATTTCATTATGCCATTTTGCACATCACTCTCCTGCTGTCATTGCCATCTTCATTTTTGTAGCTGTGCATCATTTAAACATTTGTTGTCAATTCATACCATACATCTGTTGCGAATGACTCCTTAAACATTGCACGTCTTTATGTCCAAAATGTATAGTGTCTTATTTTTGTAATTCTAGAAGAGTGACTGCAACTGAGGGAGACACATTCTTTGTGTTGGCCAATAGAGATTGTCATGTGGATTCTGATGTACCCGATGTCGTGTCCGGTGTAAGAGGTCCCTAACCGACAACACATGCGGTCGGGTTTGACTGGACGATGCTTGCGCTGTCTAGTTGCTCTCTCCGTGGTTAATGAGAGTCGTAGTGGTGAGGCTTGAGAGGACAAGGAGGTTAATATATGGAGAGATTCTGCTGCATGACTGGGCCATTGGGCCCCGGGGTCCACAGCACAGTGGGAAGCTACTGTGGGACGACATGTCTGAAGATGATCATAGGTATTGGACTAATGAGCTTTACTGGGGCATGGGTCTCCAGAGAGGAAGGCAGGGGGGTGGGGGGTCAGGTGTGACGAGCCTGCCTTTCAAGGCTTCCCAGGCAGGGAGGCCCCCATCACTGAAGAAAACACAATTGTCTCCTCTTTGTAGTCCCCCATTTTGGATGACGGCGGCGCGCAAGTGTGACACATCCTGGTCACTCTAATGACCCGCGCTCTACGTGTGCCTTAAGCCGCTTCAGACAGATTATGTCACATGCAATTGGGTGCGCCGCTTCTGGCTCCGTTGTTGCGCCTGGTGTTTATGAACAGGATGGGGAGACGAACAATGGCCGCATGGTTGATACCCCCCAGCGGTGTCACCACGGAAAGGTCAAAACGGAGATCCCAGAGTGTTAAATAAATGAGCCCACACTGTCAGCGCAGGACCACAAATTTGGGATGGAATGTTCTTCACCCTGCTCTTTTAGGGTGGGATCATGAAGGGTGTAGTTATGCCCAGCTCAAACAACAGGCGAGACGTGTTCAGATGGGTGCCTTGAAAACGATGTACAAATGAAGGCAACTTCAGTTTATTGATCAGGAACGCAGCAGAAATACAGTGAAGCATCCTACTAGCTTCTAATAAAATTAGAAAAATATTTAATGTACCTCGTTCTGTTTGCCAAGGGAATTCAGCTAAGATTCAAGACTCCTGTTGTGTTTCTTATTTCTCTAGCTTTGGTCTGTGATGGAGTTTGTCTTGAGATTCAGGACTTAGATGTAGAACAGCCACTGGGACCAAACACGACAACTTTTGTTTTCTTTACATTGAAATTCAAGAAGTTTAGTGCCATCCAAGCCATGACTTCCTCCAGACAGGACAACACTTCCTGAGGGAGAAAAAACTTTTTTGGTCAGTGGACATCGATCTGACTGTCACGCACAGTAGTGAAAGGAAATACAATGAAAACAACAGGGGCCCCAAAATGGAACCCTGTGGAACGCCATATGGTAGTGTGGGAGTCAGAGTAGCAAGGCTAACACAAAAAAAACCTGCCCGCCAAATAGAATCTAAACTAGTCTTGAGCGCTACCACAATAGTGTGGTCCACTGTTGTGGACGCTGGAGTCAGGTCGAATAAAACAAGCATACAGAACAAAATATCAAACAAGAACGGTATTAAGAAGAAATGTGTATGTACATATATATATATATATATATATATATATATATATATATAATATATAAACTAGAAGAACTCATCTAGTTTTTGAACTTACTTGAGCAAGCCCTTTTTAGTCAGAGCAATGATGTGTGCTTTGGGGTTGTGTTGCTCCAGGAGCCCACGTGAACCCTGCAGTCACCCTGGCTATGGTGATGCTGGGCAAGATTTCCTGGAAGAAGTTTCCAGTGTATGTGGCCGCACAGTTTTTGGGGGCCTTTGCTGGGGCCTGCTGCGTCTATTTTTTGAATTATGGTGAGTAAAAATGTCCCCTCACCCACCTAAAGTACAGTGGAACAAGTCTAGGCACACTTCTGATTTGTTCATATTTGGAAACAATTCTTACGCTCACAAAAATGAAAATGGAAGCCATCATGACTTTTAAAGGTATTTAAAGGTACCGTGCTGCCCTAAAAACAAGTCTAAGTAAATTGTCTACTTAACCGTAATATCCATGATGCTGCAGATTAATATGATACGTATCATCAAATGGTTCCTGCTGCATATCATTTGTTTTAATAGCAGAATTGCCGATGGTATTTTTATTTACAATATCAATAAAAATCATCCAGGTCATGGTAATCCATATGCATTAAATTGAGGCAATTGAACTTTTTTGTCTGTTGAATTTGGTGTTTTTTTTCGTTTACTGAAAACATTTATATATATATATATATAAAATGGCTAATTGTACTGTTAGGCTATTGCTATCTTTCCTGAATTCTTTTGTAGACGTTAGAGGATGTTCCATTTCCTTTGAGTGATTCCCTCAATTTGCATTTTACTGTTTCAACTCGCTCTTTTACTGCATGTGTTGTTCTCATAGATGCTTTAATGGAATATAGCAGCGGGGAATTTATCGTTACTGGAGAGAACGCCACAGCTGGCATATTTGCATCTTATCCCGCAAAGCATCTCTCCACCCTCAATGGATTCCTTGACCAGGTAATAACTAAATCATGCGATGTCCAGTTTTTGTTTGTCATTATATATATATTGACATAATTTTGTAACTGTGCCGAAGTGATTTGTGTTGTGTACACTTGTATTTTTGCAAGCTTAGACAAAATTTTCGCTTATAGTCTCTGAGTGCTCTTGGTTTCCATATGGAATTATTGATGATGATGAGTGCAAACAATGTTACACAACACTGACTGTTCTGTATGTGGAACCTACTGGAGCATGCAGAGATGCTTGAGAGCATACATACCGTGCGCCCGTGGGCATAAATGTTAACTTTGATGTGACTTGTTTGCCGATGAGTGAACAATTCCGCACAACGCTGAAAATAGATATCACGTGTGCTGGATATGTACATGTGGGTTGCAACGTTAAAGACCATACAGGAAGATTTTTCATTGCATAATTTGTCATTTGGTTTTCTGATTTGCACGTAAACAGCCATATGTTTATTTAGTTTATGACTGCCTCGTGAAGCCATAAAGCAGGGTAAAAGGGAAGCCATGTAATAAGCTTAAACCAAACAAAATAGGACACAGATGATCACAGTTTAAAAACGGCATCTTGTTTTAGATAGTTGTGGTTTGGTTTTATGACGGACTGACTGCCTGTGTGTTTTGTCAGGTGGCAGGAAGTGCTGCGTTGATCCTGTGCATCCTGGCCATAACGGACTCGAGGAACATCGGCGCTCCCAAAGGCATGGAGCCTCTGTGCATCGGCCTGATCATCCTGGCCATCGCTGTGTCCATGGGCTTGAACTGCGGCTATCCCATCAACCCTGCACGAGACTTCAGCCCGCGACTCTTCACCGCAATGGCAGGATGGGGATGGAATGTCTTCAGGTAAGTGCAGCCGAGGAGATACAGTACACTGATACCTTGACTTATGAGTTTAATTACTTCTGTGACCAAGATTTTAACTTAGTTTTCAATTTGCCGCGACCCGTCGTCAAGGATTGACGGAGACGCGGGTCCACTTTCAATCACTATTGAACAACAGTTAAAAAAACAAAAAAACAGCAGCACACTTATAAACAAGCTATTACCCAGGCATTTAAGTGGCTCACAGTTAGCTAGACGCTAACCTGAGCTAATGTAATAACGGCCAAGTCTACACTTCAGTCATTTGCTGACTCCCACATCACTCACCAAGGCCACCCCATCTTGCACACTTAAAGACACAGATATAAGAGTGTGCAACCTGAGGACGGCGACACCAAGTAGGCAACAATATCTGCATGTCACATGCATATTTCTTTGTTTAATCAACCAAAATCCAATTTTTAATGAGTAGAAAAATCACTTTTCGAAATATTCAGTTGCTGCAGCCCTACTGAAGGGATTTTTGCTCTTCCTTGCATTGTCTATTCTAGATGCTCTTATACCTGAGGCTATGTGAACCACTACAACTACCCATGTCACATTTTATTGGTTGATTACTTTATTTCAACCACAACCAAAAGTTTTTGACTGCACTCATGGATCCCATAAAATAAAAGAGACTTATTTTATTTTGGAATTTGAAATTTGGAGCATATAAAGCTGAAGCTATTAGCACGTGTTCAGTGCAGTCTTGTGTCCCTGACTCACTATGAGCTGACACTCCCTCAATGCATTATTGCACATTCCCATGTGAGGAGTAGAATTCACAGCCACGGCTTTTCCTTTCAGAATCTCTTTGTTATTAATATTTCAAAGAGCACTCATGTATTTTGTGCATTTTGAAACCTTACTGTGGCATTCAGGAGAACAGGGAGCATAAGCCTGTCGGTGATATGAAATATTCAATGATTATAGTGATGCCCAAGTGTCTTGACCCGGCAGTTAGATCTGACTTCAAACTACTGCACCTACTTTGACGTCACTTGATCCACTACACGGTACACGTTGTTTTCACAAAATTGTCCCCGGTTCAAATGGGAATTTAGTAGGATTTCATATAAAAATACATGATGCGCTTTAACGACTGTAAAGGTCACGCCAATAACACCTATTAAAAAAAAAAATCCCAAAGGAGGTTTGATACAGTGCGCTTAATAATCATGTATATTATTCACTCTGATAATACAGGTTACCAACCAAAACAGGGGGGTGTATTATACAGCGATGTAATGTTATTAAAATTGCCACAATATCGTCGTCATCGTGACAATTTTAAATACACCACATCTGTTGAAAAGGCTGAGTTATTTTCCATTTGTGCAGTTCCAGCACCCTCTTCTGGTTAGTTTATTAGTGCAGTTTAATTTGAATTAGGCATATTTTGGCCACCTACGTTGAAGACCCACGAGAATCGTCAGATGAAGGGGAACCTAACACGTTTGAGTTCCTCCACAAATTGACTCGATTCACGATGTGTGTGTGCATTAGCAAGTAAGGGCTTCAATATTGTTATTTGTGTTATCAGCCAAATACAACATTGTGAACTACGTAGATCATGATACTTTGCGCCGTCGAGCCAACAAGAGTAATTGACAATAAAATGATTGGCCAATCCTATTTCTTTGTCACTACTGTTATATATAAAAACACAATACTGTGCATCTTTTTTCAAATAGTTCTTTTTTTTTTTGTACTATTGCGAGCTTTTTTTTTAATATCTCCACCTTCCCCACAATATCGTGAAATATCGTATTGTGACGTTAGGATATCGTTACATGCCTAGTATTATACACAAGTACCGAGGAAAATTTTGAACGGGCATATTTTATACCGGTGATTGTTATTCACAGCATTTTTCAGGAGTAGAAAACAAGCATATTTTTTGGTTCCTTGAAAAATCTTCATGAGTCAAGCCCATGAAGCTATAAAACTCAAGTTTCCTTCTTTATTTGGTTCTCTCCATTTGTTTTTACAGGAGATACTATTAGATGCTATTTTTGTATGCATGTATTTATGTCTTTAAAGGGCAGGTTCAAAGTAACTCAACAATATTCATACATGCTGAAATCCAACTTTTCTTGTGACTCCTAAAATGTTTTCTTTCTCTCTCAAGTGAGCTGATCGCATTGATCAGATAGAAAAGCCTCCTGGGCCACACAGTTAAGCTTGAAATCCCGCTCAGACAACGTCCCTGGAAAGTTGGACTGCATTCATCCGGACCCATTTAATGGACGACATGTTGGTGTGTCAGTGACTCAGTTGCAACAGACCTTCTTAAACCCTGTTGGCCACTTTCCACAGAGGCGCTTTGAAGTAATAACGTAGCGTAAACACTCTCTGGGTCATGTTGCGCCTTCATCCAATTGAAGTTGGCTTTGTTTTGATGCGACAAATTAGAGAATTGACACCAAAAAAATATGGTGTGTCTGGAAAAATATTCACAATGCCTCATTTTTCCGACATTTCATGTTATGGACTTATTTAATTATTATTTTTTAAAATCTCACAATTTTACACACAACGCCCTATTCCCCCATGTGAAAATCATGTGGGGTTTTTTTTTTTGCCAATGTATTAAAAGAATCAAAACGACAAGAATGTACATATACATCCATCCTCATTCAAGACAATGAGGCAAATTGGAGTGTTCTTCTGATTATGGGACCTGTGATTGGCTGGCGACCAGTCTCGGGTGGACTTTGCTTCTCAGGCCCAGATTCTAAGTCACCCCCAACCCTAATAAGGAAAAGCACCGAAGAGAATGAACGGATGGAAGGACAGTGGAAAGGCCATGATGCAGGTTGTGTTCCCATGTTGCTCACCATATGGCTCAAGCACTTGAAAAATATGCTCATCTTGATGCGTGCTCATGTAAGCTTTCGCTTTTACTTCCTGTCGAACATCTGCGCATTTAATCCTATATCCAATTCATCCAACCATTTTCTTCCATTTATCTGGGGTCAGGCCATGGGGGCAGCAGCTTATGCAAGAAAGGTCAGAGCTTGGATCCCTGACGCCCAACCCATCTCATTTGGCATTCGCCATGCAGAGGAGCACTGGCTGTACTTTGAGCCTTTCAGACGAAGCTTTTTATTTATATATTTCTGAGAGAAAGTCCGGACACATTGTGGAAAAAATGTAATTATTCTCCAATGATTAAAAAAAAAAAATGAGGAGTAGATATTGAAGTTTTTCAATCTTGTGCCTTTAAAAATATGATAACTAACAGAAACTGCATTTTATGTTTCAGTGAAAATGTCCTTCGTTTTGTCAATGAATTTCATTCATGAGTTAGCAGCTAAACCGAAATACAAATTGTGCCTTTTCTTGAGGAGTAGACTTTTTTTTTTTTTTTATTATTTCATAAAGCATTTCATCATCTCAGGACCTGATTGAAACACGATGATAAACTCTGAGTATGCAGTCGTCCCTCGCCTTATCATTTTTGTGGGCTCACTGTATCATTGATTTAAGTTCTACATATTTCCAGATTTTTTGCTATACCACCAGATTTTATGGAGATAATTTTCCTACATCCCATACATCTCCAAAACCATCACTTTTATGGAAACCAAAAAAAACAAAAACTGTTTGATGAGCCCTTGATATTGCATCATCATAGAGCAAAAATAACAGCCCCATATGGGGCTTGACCACCGGTATGGATTTGTGAAAAAAATACGTCAGCAAAAGCAGCTAACTTCATATTGCTATGCAATATCTGAACATTCATATTTTATTTTATTTTATTTTATTTCATTTGGCATTCCTGCTCTGATTAAAAAAAAAAATTAATAGATTAGACATTACTTACCAGTTACGAAGTACTTGGGTTTTTTTCACTAATTGCTGCATGTACTTCCTCTTATGTAAGTAATTATTTGTAGCACTTTTAAAAAAAAAAAAACATTTACTTGAGTCATGTTAATCTAAACTAATGCTACTCCTCCTAGAGTAAAGTTTCTGGCTTCTCTGCTCACTTCTATTTTTGAAATACATTTTTTAAAATTTGTAGACGGCCAAAATATTTTAATTTAGAAAAATGTTCAATCAGGGCAGGGGATTTCCTCATCCCATATTCTTGTAAATTGTGTGCTCCTGTGACAAAGTGAGCCAGTGTCCTGGACAGATCACCCTCAATGAGGCGCCACATAAGTGGATAATCCAGTGGCATGCCGCCTGCCGACAGCATTGGACTTCCTGGGAGCCCCCAAGAGTGACAAGAGAGGCCCCACCCCTTTCCCCATAACTTGTTGATTTTGGTTTTTTTTTTTTTTTGTTTTTTTAATAAACCTGCTTCTGCTTCACCTGCTGTGCTATAATGCTGGACGCTAATCACTCACTTAAAGAGTCAGCCAGAGTGACAATGAGGACACATGCAGCAGACACAGAGCTGCTTATTTAGAAGACCCAACTAATCAGGGATCAGGACGGGCCGCTTACCTGCGCCATTTCACGCATGGTGTCCATGAAGTCGCCTTACAGTTGAGCACATTTATTATAAATAGAATTCAATGTAAAAATACGTGGGAGTTATTTGACTTTGCCGCCATCTTGTTGCATCTGTAGGGCAAGTATTAATCCTCTGAGGTGCAATCAATTACTCCTGGCTTTTTGTTATTCTGTCCTTACATACTGTCCTTCCTTGGCAGTAAGACGCCACAAGATGGTGCCAGAGCATTACTTTTATATTGGACATGGCTCTGGCCTGAGCACAAAAATAACGAATAAGAGTGGATAGCTTTAAAAAAATGTCAATATCCATTAATAGATCAATTTGCAAGCGGCAAATCATAAATAAATGAATGGATATTTTTGGAAGAGTAGGCTCACTTTCTTCTGTAAATTCACTTTGAGCACATATTTTCGTAAGTTCTGTGAGGCTCCAATAAACGACTTTAGTGTGTGTACGCGTTGATGTGTTTTTTCTCGCAGGGCTGGAGGGTGCTGGTGGTGGATCCCCGTTTTCGGACCCATGGTTGGCGGCGCAGTGGGAGCCGCTATTTACTTCCTTTTCATCGAGCTGCACCACGCCGAGCCCAAACAGCAGGAAGAAAACAACGGCCAACAAAAGTATGAAATCATAACTTTGTCTTAGAAGCAAATATGCTCATGAAATAAACGTTTCCTCAGAAAGCAGTTGAAGAAATGTAGGATTTCTCCCAGACAATCAATGAAGAAAGGCAATGATAATGAAGAAAACAGTATTATTTTCGAAAATCATTTACCATACTGTACTGTTATAATATTATTTATTTCTTATTTAGCTTCGAAGCTAAAAAGTCATTTCAACTACTATGTTGTGGTTGAATCGTTTTATACCAAGTACAGTATTTCAAGGCGTTTACTACAATGGAAATTGTTCATTTCAGGAATTTTTTTTTCAATCTTTGATGTTATCAGTAAAACTAAGTAAGCTACACTCATCTGTTTGTGCAAACCTGTCAGGCTATTATTCTAACCACAATTGAGTGGGAACATTGTACTTGCAAGTGATTCATATTTGCATATAAAAAGGGTGGATTTTATCTCCGTATTGTTTGGACACAATGAGATAGATCCATATTCTTTTAAACAGCATGATCATTAAAAAATACTGTACATACTGTAGCTATTACATATCTTCGCACCTAAATATGTAAAGTATGGTGGAACCTCTTCACAGTACCTTCTCATGTTGGCTTCCAAGTCGTGCGAATTTTAATGCCACTTTGTTCGATCATAAAAAGTGTACAGGCAAGGTTTTAAGTACACTTGTATCTGACGTGTCATACAAGCAGCACACACGTACACGCACACATGTATGGAAAACACATTGGAGTGACCTCCATATTTTCTTTAACCCTTTCAGGAACAGAGGTTACTACAGTGGACAGCTTATCAGGTTATCAGGTTACAGGTTATCATTATTTGTACCTGAAAGGGTTACAATATATTGCGTTATAAACAAATAAGAATACAGCAAGAACTAAATATAATTGGAATTAAGGAAATATACAGTGAAAAAAAATCTTGTGTTGCATGAATTAAAAAAAAAAAAAAAAAACATTTAAATTTTGCTTAGGACAGTGGTTCTTAACCTTGCTGGAGGTACTGAACCCACCCAGTTCAAATGCACATTCACCGAACCCTTCATGAGTGAAAAATAAAAATGTTTTTTTTTTTTTTACAAATTCAAGACATTAAAAAAAACACATTTATTAAAAACAGAAAAAAAGTAAATATATTTTTTAAATTGTGCACAAAATGAACCGTGCATGACATACTATCAGGACAGTCACACGTTGACTATGGAGTGAACTACATTTTCCGCGGCACTGATTGGACAAGCAATGTCATGTGATGCAGCCAGTGATGGCCAAGCGGGCGCATAATAACTAATTGACATGTTGAGTCACGTGTGTCTTAATCTCCATGGCAGAGGCTCCGTTGAACCCCTGAGACCGATTCACCGAACCCCTGGGGTTCGATTGAACCCAAGTTATAAACCACTGGCTTAGGATAACAATTCTGGCCTGTGCAACCTCACAACTACCTACAAGTATACAGGGAAGCTCATCACAAGTACCAACCTTGTGTGGCATTTTATAGGGATTGCTGGTATTGATTAAGCCTTGCCATACTGTATTTAATTCTATCAAATGTATTGATGCTGTTGTAGTTAGCAGCCAGAGAATTTTCCTGTGTGCGTTTTGGAGGTTCCACTGCATACGAATGCATTACAGTAATATGTGTTCAGTAGTATTCACTTTATTTTCTGCATGTGTTCAAAGCTCTGCAAGTAGTTGGAGTTGTTTTTAATTATTTTATTTTATTGTTATTATTATACAGTATATGTATTTTTTAGAAACTCCCGCCTTAAATGATTCTACGCACGTCCCCTCTTTTATATATCCAAGCACCCAAGAGCACAGGTGTCAAATCTCTGGTCCTCGAAGGCTGCTGTCCTGTATGTTTTAGATATTTGCCTTCTCCAAAACACCTGATTCAGATGATCAGCTCATGAGCAATCTCTGCTGGAGCCCGATAATGATCCTGATCATTTAAATTGGGCGTATTGGCGGAGGGAAACATCTAAAACATGCCTCATCGTGGCCCTTGAGGACCGCAGTTTGCCGCCTGGGCCCGAGAGTTGTAAGTCAAAGTGACACCAAAATGTTCGGTGATATATTGTTACCATGTCATTAATGAGCCTGTACCACTGTAGTTGTTTAGCTGTAAAAAAATAGAACTGAAGTGTGACTAAGAAATATTAAACGTACGTATATGTATTGACGGTATATGGATAAGAATTCCCACATGAATGTGTATTCTGTTTGCTGAGGAGAGTTGACGCGTACGTATAGTTATTTCCTATGTACAGTGTGTGTGTGTGTGTGTGTGTGTGTGTGTGTGTGTGTGTGTGTGTGTGTGTGTGTGTGTGAGGAAGAGCAGCATTATTTATAAACGTGTGCACTTAATGGACATTTAAATAAAGAATCAAATTTTAAAGTTCATATTTAATGAATATCATACAATAATGGTGTTGTAGTTACTTCCGACGTGGGAGGGTAAAAGCTTGTTTGGAAAGCTTCTTATGATAGCTTTGAACCCTCCTCCCTTTGCCTTAGGCACACCAAAAACGTTCACGGCTCAGTGTGACTCACTCACAACTTTATTCTGATCACATTATTTTGATTATGGATATAACATGCAGTGTGAAAATTGAACATGCGATAAAGATCTTTTTACCATATGAAAAAGGGTCTCCACACTGTAACACCGATATCTTGAGTGCATGAACAGCAGTGGTCCTAAAACGTAACCTTGAGGAACTCCCTTAGGCAAAACCACAAAGTAGGTAGTACGACTGAGCCCATTTCAGGACATTAACAGATGCTTTGAAATGTGTCAAGCAAAAATGCCTCGACGGCCTTCGGCGCCATTACACTAACAAGGGAGCTAAGAAGCATCCGGATGCACAGTTCATTTGTATATACTGCAATTATATCAAGCTTAAATAAGATCATAGGGAATGGATGTAGAGTACAGCCAAGTAGTCCCAAGAGTGCATCCACAGCTCATCTAATAGTAACAACCTGACACTATAACAGCTATTAGAGTATGCATGAGCTGACCTTCACGATTCTTTCTTGATATTTGTTGTATTGATTTACTGAACATCATTTCAAGTAAGCCAATCAACAGTGGTACTCACACAAATGTTTGTATTTGAACAATTGTGTTGACGTGACGTCATATGTTCAACTAAATGTATCTCCAGACTGAAAAGAGTGCATTGTCCTAAGCATCAACATTCAAATGACCTTTTTTTTGTTTATATTTGGATCTATGCTTACTTGATTGAACAGAGGTGCAAGACTTGGAAGAGTAAATAGCTGCGAAAAGGACAGCAAATAATGATAACAACTTGCTATGGTGACCTATAAACAGGTGCATTTCAAAATTGGTGGAAAACATATACAACTTACAGTATATGCATGACACAGAGAGCAAATTCGTGATTTTATTTGTAGTCTTAAGAAGTTGGAAAGTGGAAAATTGGTAGAAATGTGTCTTCTGAAAGTATTGCCCTGTGTTGAATAAATCTACGCGACATTATATGCTGTATGGCTTTTCTTTTTTGATTTTAACTGAAAGAACTAGTAAAGTCCTCCACATCGTGATACAATAGTCACACCTCCGAAATACAGAAAGACATTTTATAATTGAGGCCCATGCACAGCGCTAAACAATCTGAATAAAGGACATTTCCACGTTCATTGAAATCTTTATTCATTTCTTATTGAGCGCTAAGTACTGCAGGCACAGTATGCAAGGTGGCTCATGGGTCATGTCGCATTGCATCAGACGGCCTCCCCACCGTTTGTACCTCGGCTATTTCGCAACCTGTTCGATCCTCATGTCCTGACCCGCCAGCCAATCAGCACAGGCCCAGTGCCCCTGATACAGCCAGCTGCAGGCCTCGCTCTTCTCCACTCCACTGTACTTTACTTTTGTCCACAAGACCACGATTAGGCCCCTCTGACACAAACAACGAGAGAACGGATCTCATTCCCAGACTTGACCGTGACACCTGAAGGAGCGATGAGCGAGTGCGATGCCCTTTTTGTGCTCAAAGTCCTGTGCTGTCTGCTGCTAACATGTCACGCCGTAGATGGAAGGAAGATGAGAGGACATCCAGCCGGTGAGTCGCCGGCTCCGAAAACACACGAGTGAAACACTGACAAATTGAAGTCCAGAATTAATGTGTTTTATAGAGACACACGTACATACACATATATATATATGTGTGTGTGTGTGTGTGTGTGTGTGTGTGTGTGTGTGTGTGTGTGTGTGTGTGTGTGTGTGTGTGTGTGTGTACAGTATAAACAAATAAAATGTATACACAGGTAT
Organism: Hippocampus comes; assembly: GCF_001891065.2. NCBI lineage: Eukaryota > Metazoa > Chordata > Actinopteri > Syngnathiformes > Syngnathidae > Hippocampus > Hippocampus comes. The sequence continues at coordinate 888,065 of NW_017805824.1, forward strand.
ATACACGTGTAAACACACACACATATATATCTGCTCTCTCTCTCTCTCTCTCTCTCTCTCTCTCTCTCTCTCTCCCTCTCTCTCTACCTGACAGAGTTCCACTCAACGGAACTTGCTGACAAGTGCTAAAGAGGTCCTTATGACCTGGAAAGACGTTCAAGCATTTATTAGGGGGCACGAGTAGAATGACCAGCATATTAATAGTTTTTTCCACTACTAGTGCCACTTTTGGAATATTAATATGCAATTAAGCCTTCCTAATACCGAGCTGCATTTGGGCCAACTAGTAGGAGTGCCTCACCCATAGGTACTCCATGCACCCTACAAGCACCAAAATCCAATCCACTTTCTCCTCACATGTAACGTTGTTGTCCTACTAGCAATATCCTTTTTTTTTTTTTTTTACTAGTGTGCCTGAGTTATTCCACGAATGCACTGAATCGTCTTACTAGTGACGACGTAGAGTGTACTAGTACATCGACCTTAAACTGGATATTAAGGATATCGAACACATGCTTTTTCCACTACAGACTTTCATTACTATATGACACATTTCTGCACAATAGTAGTCTAACTTAAACATACAAGAAGGCTACTAGTGCAAGGAAAATGCCTACGAGTTAGTCCTAGTAGTGTTCCTAGTGCAGCTCTTTGGGCGTGATTCTGTATTGGTAGACCAAAAGTGGCACAAGGTGGAGGTAAATATTTCTAGTAAGGACGAGTGCACAGAATTGTCTTACTAGTGAGGACAAAGGCAGCTTTTTGGAAAGTCCATGTACTTGTGTATAAATGCACAAGCAGTTTTCCATCAATTTGAGCATTTACTCGCGATCCATGACATCCAGTTTAAGTTCTATGCACTGGTACACTCATTGTCCTAACTAGTGGGATGACTTTTGCATACTGGTAGGACAACTACGTGTATTTGAAAACTGTGTGCTACTAGTGATATAAAATTGCACTAGTTAACATCTAGGTGTCAACTAGCGCAGTTATGCCTCATTGGTGACATGCAGTTGTCCTACTAGTGTGCAGAACTGTCACAGAATGGTGTAAAATAAACATTACTAGCGAAACACAATTGTTCTGTACTAGTGTGCCAAATTGTCTCGTACAGTTATTTTCTAAGGGTGGTACATTGTCTCCCTCTAGTGGGACCTGAAAGCATCACTGAATTACATGTTCAAACTGCATGATGCAATGGTGGCTTTATTATTATTATTTTTAAATCTACTATACTACTTTTGTTACGTACAGTTCATCTGTGTATGACTTTCATGCCCAATATAGCGTTCGTGAGGACCTGAAGCGCACTAGTAGCTGGAAACTTAAGCTTGATATCAAGGCGATGGAATAAATGCTTAAAAAATTGCCTCATACAATGGCTGCGCAACCACATAATTCCATCAATACATACCCTTGCATACTGTTTCGATATGACTTGTAACTATTCACCTGAGAGCAAACATGTGTGCGTCAGCCGTGTTGTGTTACTCAAAGATAAGCGTGTGTGTGTGTGTGTGTGTGTGTGTGTGTGTGTGTGTGTGTGTGTATGTGTGTGTGTGCGTGTGTGTGTGCGTGTGTGTGTGTGTGTGTGTGTGTGTGTGTGTGTGTGTTTTTGTGCGTGTGCGTGTGCGTGTGTGGGTGTGTGTGTGGGTGTGTGTGTGTGTGTATTTGTGCGTGTGCGTGTGCGTGTGTGTGTGTGTGTGTGTGTGTGTGTGTGTGTGTGTGTGTGTGTGTTTTCTCCCTGAGACGTGGCCGTTCTGGGAGACAAGACGGTCCCTGTGAAGGCAAAAGAGCCCCACATCAGCAGCTCGGTCTTCCGGCTATTGGTGGCGAGGGAGGACACCTGCACACTGGAGCCGCCGCAGCTGCACGGCCTCTCGTCCTGCGGCTTCAACGCCACTAATCCCCTCATCATCATCACTCACGGGTGGTCGGTAAGGTCACGCTGCCGGCTGGCTCGCTTGTGAAGCGTAACGGCGGACGACTCGCTGCGGCTACACCTGCGCATTTTAATGAGGGTCTATCAAAAAGATCACAATGCTCACTTTTGATTGGATTAGTCATTGAACAGGTTTTTTTATTATCCTGCTTGTAGTTCATACTGACCGTCTATGTTAAATGTCCCTCTCATTTAATAATTAAATTACGTAACCATAATTTTAGAAAAAACAAGATGAAGTTCAGGTCTGCAATGGTGTAAACTGCAATCGCGGTTTCAACAGGCACGCGCACACATTTTTGGGGGCAGGTGCTAAAGCGCCATCAAAGAGGGCAACCATCAGCAAAAGCATTCATATGATGAAGAAAAATCTGTGATATTTATTCCGTTATTATTATTATTATTATTATTATTATTAAAAATTTTTTTTATTAAATTTCTAATATTTTGCAGCCTGACTGGCACAAAATATTAGAAACGGCTCCCAGCAGTACATTTACAGTACTATAAACAAAATGTATTTAAAAAGAAAAAGTTGAAATCAACTGACTTTAGCAACAACATGAAGAAGAAAAGTTTGTGTTGCGATCTTTGGTCAGATGGATGGCATGATGGAAAACTGGGTGATAAGGTTGGCCTCCGTCCTCAAGACTCATCTGCGAGACGTCAACGTCGTGATAACCGACTGGCTGTCCCTGGCTCACCAGCACTACCCCAAAGCGGCTCACAGCACGCGCCTGGTTGGAAAAGACATTGCGCATCTGTTGTCCTCACTCAAGGTACCAGAAGGGTTTTCCACAGCTGGAGGACACTTCTGCACAGTAGTTCGACCGTTTGAACAATGTGGCGCTGTAAAATAGGAAAAGCAAAACAAACTAAATGGAATAACCGTTCAATGAAAATGCATTGCATACATGTTATATAAAAGAGTATACCTAAACTAATAGTAGGAGAAAAAACTAGAAGGTCAGATGCACAGTACTGCTACTATTGGATCTGTTGGACTAATGGATCTTAAAGAGGAAGTCAAGCCAGAAACTTCCTTGACAATAATATGTTGAATGCGGCCCCACTAGTCTAAACACGTTATCCTGATTCATATTGCATTTGTGCTATATGAATTAAGCAGCAAAATCCAACCGCTTTTTTCCCTCTACCTCAGAGGCCAGCGATTTTGTTGTCGATTAAAAATGACATCACAGCTCAGAAAACAGGTGAGTCGTGATTGGTTGACACCTGAAAAGCTGTGATATCCTTTACATGAATAGTAGTCGTATCTGCAAAATTAGTCAGAATGCCGCAATTAGACTATTGGGGCCGCATGGAACATATTGTTGCAAAGGGAATTTTTGACTTGACTTCCTCCTATGAAATAAATGGTGAATTGGCTTCCTGTAATATTAAGTAGTAATAGATTGCTATTACTCTCACTCTCACAGGAGCACTATGACTATTCATTCCAGAAGGTTCATTTGATTGGTTATAGCCTCGGCGCTCACATCTCTGGATTTGCTGGAAGCCACTTTAAAGGACGAGACCAAATCGGAAGAATTACTGGTGAGTTTGATGTGGACAAATATGAAGATGTGTTCACGCGGCACAGCCATTCTTGGTGACCTTTGACATTTGCGCAGGTCTGGATCCTGCCGGGCCGTTGTTTGAAGGCATGTCGCCCACGGACAGGCTGTCGCCCGACGATGCCGAGTTCGTGGACGCCGTTCACACGTTCACCCACGAGCGTCTGGGCCTCAGTGTGGGTATCAAGCAAGCTGTGGCTCATTATGACTTTTACCCCAATGGGGGCGACTTCCAACCTGGATGCCACTTGCACAACATCTACGAGCACGTCTCCCAGTACGGCCTTCTTGGTATGTTGCGCTACAAGCGGTCAAAACACGATGTACACTTACACGATGAAAGCTTTCATAGCTTCCTTTCTTCCATTTTCAAACATCACAATCACATTCTCACACTTTTACAAACACGTCTACACGCAGGTGCAGTATTTCCAGTTTATTTTTCTTCCCCTCTCAAAAAGATAAAAACTATAATATAAAATATAACTATAAATAATAGTTGAGTTAAAAGGTTATCGGTCACGACTGCTGAAAAAGGGTTTTGATGCGTCTTTTTTTTTGTAGCGGTATAAAGTGGCACGTGAACAGGGGTGTGTAGGCTATTCATAGCTACTGTACAGGATATCATAAAGAAATTAGTTTTGTAGTGGTTGTTCAAGGCTCCTCACTAGATCAATATTTGTTTTTCCGGATGGGATATCGTCACGTGCTGGCGCATATGTGCAAAGGCAAAACATGTCAGTCAGACAGGAAGAGCTGCGGCGCATCCTCCTCCGCTGCTCTGTCATAACATTGTTTTTTCTTAATTGGTGCCGCCACCTCAAAACAGAGATTTGAGGAGCCTGGATGCACTGAGCCCGTTCATCTTTGCTGGTGTTGACAGTTTCTCCTTGTGTGCATTGGAGCAGATGAATTTAATTCCCTCCAGCTGAGCGGGAGCGGCTCGACGATTCGCGGTGTTTTGGTGCCTCTCAATGCAAAAAAAAAAAAAAAAAAAGACGGTGAGTGCCACATTAAAGCAACTGTCACGCTCGAGAGTTAATTAGCAACATGTGCCTTTCCTTCCTGTGCTCGGTCCGAGCATCTGAGGCAAGCTGCCTCCAGGCTACGCAGTCACATGATGACTTGAAAGGGGACGTGACAACGTCAACGTGTGACAGGTGTCAGCCTTAGACAGGTATTAGGTCCACCTACTGTATGTATATCTTCATGTTGTTATGAAAACCATTCACGGCCAATCAGTGCCTAAGCCAGCTGTGATCTCAACTTTCCAAAATAGTTTTGGGAATTTTTTTTCCCCAATATAAGATGTATACTTTTACTTTGATACGTTTCCCGCACTTATCCACAGGACACAGGTTAGCTAGTCTTTATTAACAAACTAAATAATTAAAAATAAAATTAGCCACTCACCGTTTTTGAATACTTTTACTTCCAATGGTAAACTACATTCAATACTGTATTAGAAAATCAGTATTGATAACTTAAGTGCAGAAAATTTTCAGATACTTCAACTGTTTTACCCGAGTAACATTCTCCAAGGTGACTTTCTGTAGAAACCGGTAGACAGACAAGATAACAATATTCACAGGCATGTATTCTTTATCCTTAGCGAAGAAAAACAAGGAGTAACTAATGTATATCCATACTTGATACTTGATAGCTGTATTATACTGCCCCCAGGTGGCCAAAGTGCTAACAACAGAAGCAAATGATGTTTTTTTTTTTTTTTTTAAGTTTTAATTCTTTACATTCTATTCAATTATGTCACGACTTCCGTACTATCTTTTTTTTTTAATCTTTTAAAAAGTACCGTTGCATATTTTCCACCGTCTTATGGCATCAATAGGCTACAGAAACAACTTTTGCACAGTACTGCAAGTGACATGAATAAATACAGCAATATCAGCGCTACAGGGTGGCCAGGGGAGGCCAAGTAAATGGGCGATCAGTTTTTTAGTGCTTTTCCACCTCTGGTACTCAAAGCACTTTCCACTGTGACCACATTCACCTACTAATGACACAGCAGCAGGAGCAACTGCGGGTTCAGTGTCTTGCTAAAGGATACTTCAACATGGTCGCAATGGCCGGGGAGGGGGAAATGACCACTTTACGGCTGAGCCATGCCGCCCCTAAGACAAACAGACGCATGCGCGGCCAACCCTCACTGAGCTGTTGTATCAGCTTGGCCACCCCACTGAAACATTTCTAGCTACGCCCCTGAGCAATGTCCCATTCTCATTCTATTCTGCAGGTTTTGGACAAACGGTCAAATGCGCCCACGAGCGCTCTGTGCATCTGTTCATTGACTCAGTACTCAACGAGGACCGTCCGATCAGAGCGTACAGGTGCAGCGACAACCGGGCCTTTAACAAAGGCGTCTGTCTGGACTGCCGAAGGAACCGCTGCAACACGCTTGGCTACAACATCAAAAAAGTTCGAACGGGAAAACGCAACAAGAGGCTCTACCTGCAAACACGCTCCAGGATGCCCTATAAGCGTACGTCCATCTACATGTATCTCCTTTGCCGTTTACAGGCAGAAATGGCGCCTTGACTTGAATTTAGTTTGTTCTATGACCTCCTGTGCAGTTTATCACTACCAGCTGAGGATTCAGTTTGAGCAGCCCATGCAGAGCACCACACCTTCTCTCAGCATCTCCCTCACTGGTACCAAAGAGGAAAGCGGAGCAATTCCTCTCGCCTTGTGAGCACGACCCTCCATTCACAAGCGTGCGCCATGTGCTGTCACGCATTATTGCAAGCAAGACAGCATTTACAAATTAATAATTCACGCCTTTGTAAAAATCTGCGTGATGCCTCGTAATCATGAGATGTCGTATGTAACATTGTTTCATTTCTCAACTCGGCAAGCACGGAGCAGGTTCTGGGGAATAAGATGTACACCTTCCTGATCACCATGGACAAACATTTGGGGGATTTGATGTTGCTCAAGTTTCACTGGGAAGGTTCGGCTCTGTGGAAAGACGTGTGGAACCGAGTGCAGACCATCATGACGTGGGGCGGACGGGACACCAAACCACTGCTGACTGTGAACAAAATCAGCGTCAAAGATGGCGACACACAAGAACGGTATGAAACATCCTCCTTTTTTTTCAAGGGATGTCTGTTTTTTTGTTTTTTTTTTTGTATCCGAGTCACCTGATTTTGGGAACATGTAGATTCAACAGTCAACAGTCAAGAAATATTGATGGAATTATTTGGTCAACAAAAATATGTTCATCAAAACAGAATGCCATCCATCCAGCCATTTTTTGCCGCTTATCTGGGGTCGTGTCGCGGATCCTCAAAACAGAATGTTTTCTAATTTACATTCTTCAAAGTAGGCACCTTTTGCCCAGATGACAGCTTTGCACGTCTCGGTATTTTCTCATTTAGCTTTATGATGCGGGTGATGCTTTGTGATCTGGAATGACTTTCAGTTCACAACTGTGCATTGTCAAGACTTAATAGCTTACATTTCTTGACCTCTTAATGGTCATTTTAATTTGAAGATATTTACAAACATGTTATTTAGAAAACCTGTCTTGAAAAAAAAAAAATCAGGATGACTGTAAAATGCACCTTTACAGAGAATTTTTTTTTTGTCTCAGACTTCTGAAGTAAGTCACGTCATTCAGGGTCCAGAGCCAATTAATATGCAACAATAACTCTGGGAAACGGCAAATTTTTCCATGTGTTGTAATTTATAGCTATGACGTTTCAGAAAAAAAAAATCCACCTTTATTTTGCTGGACCTAATCTTTTATTCATAAATATTACTAAATATATCACAATAGTATATATTCTATTTATGTTCATATATGATAAGCCAGTGGGGTAGATTAAAAAAAAAAAAAAAACGAAGACAGATTCGTGATCAAGAACAATTTACAATGTGACGTCAACGCATCCTCGTGGATGTCTTTTCTATCAATTTGTATTTGAACATTTACAGTCTCACATGCCCGTGTGCTTTTTCTTCTGCCAGGACATCTTTTTGTGCCATGACAAATGACGAACGGCATGTGGAAATGTCCAAAGTTAAAGTGTTTGTGCGTTGTCAACAAGAGCCAGGAATGAAGCACAAAAAGAGGACGCACACGTAACTACACCGAAATGTGGCAGAACCGCTCCATGGACTGGTTTTCGCTTTGGGCTCCGAGGACGTGCAGCTCAAAGATTGGGAAGGTCGCAGTGGATGTGTGAGAGAAACGGGAGAGAATGTGCGGTTGTTGTGAAGCAGCCTATTAAGTGTGTAGAAATATTTGATTACATCACAACTTACCTTCCTGAGCAGATGGAAATCGAAAAAGTCAGGTCGTGTTCTAACATTTCCGGCATTTGGGAGAAAAACTGTTGAAAACTTGCCAGTTCAGCTATTATCGGATGACAGCAAACTCACTGAATTCCCATTAGGAAGTTCAGTAGCATTTTCTTGACAATTCCAGGGATTCGATTTCATTTTATGCTTGTAAATGTGAAAATAAATAACAAAGGCAACAAAACTGAATCAAACCCAAGACTTATCAGCAATAAACTGATCATTTCTGTTTTGGCATTTTTCACTTCTACAGTTGCAAAAACACAAACGCATGAGTGAAACAATTTGACGAGGGTTGAACAAATCAAGACCATAGGTCACAAAAACAAGCACAATGACATCAGTAAAGTCGCACACCTAAAGTTGTACTACAATTGATGCTCCTGGTCACTTAAAAAAAAACACACACAAAAAAAAACAGTGCAACGATTATCCGCACCAACAGCACACGCGTCATCGTATCGTATTGTATTGCTCCATTGATCACTTTCTCTGCTCATTGTCGCACAGCTGTCATCGGGTGACAAAGAAAATGATCTACAGATCATGGCTCTCTGCAGAAATTGCATATCCATTCATCCATTTTCTGAACCTGGAGCCTACCCCAGCTGTCTTCGGGCAGTGGGCGGGGACACCCTGAACAGGTTGCCAGCCAATCGCAGGGCACACAGAGACGAACAATCATCCGCGCTCACGCTCACACCTAAGGACAATTTGGAGTGTTCAATCAGCCTGTCACGTATGTTTTTGGAATGTGGGAGGAAACCGGAGTACCCGGAGAAAACCCACGCAGGCCCGGGGAGAACATGCAAACTCGACACAGGAAGGCCGGAGCTGGAATCAAACCCAGTATCTCTGCACTGTGAGGTCGACGCGCGAACTAAAATGCCTATTTTACCTGAGACTAAAAATTCCAAATTAAATTCAATTAGAACAAATAACGGATTGGTTCATCGTGAAACTTAAACCAGGGCTGAAATGTGGATATAGTTCCAACAACGGTGTTTATAAACACTCAAACCTGACAAATTTGATCACTCGTCAGACTCATCATCCGAATAGCAATTCTGGCGTATATGAACCGATTCATTATTCTGACAGACGCTTCTTTCGAAATACATGAAATAAACTTTTTACTTTGGATCGTGCAAAATGGTTAATTGATCATCACAGCTCACAATGTGCTATTTTCTTCTCAAACAGGACATGACGAATACAGTATCTAAACATGAAGAAAAAGTACTCCATTTTAAAATAATTGCATTGTGACAACTTACCTGTGTCACAACAAGCCCTGGTCTCCCCTACTTGGTGATTTTTATGTATTTCTTTTTTAACCATTCAAAATTTCCTCTGTGGTGTGTGAAAAGATTTATACTTTACTTTAAGCTTTAGAAATAACCTTGTTTTTTGACGAACAGTTGGGCCCTCTATGCTGTTTTCATGTTGGTCGCAATGTATTTTTTGAGGTGGGACTTTAAAGTTTGAGAACCACTGCAATGAGCCATTAAATGCCTCTGGGGAAACTGCTGACATGACATTGTTCAAAAATTGATGGCATCTGGCAAAATACACACGCGCGCACACACACACGCACGCACGCACGCACTCACACATTACTTCTACGTTCATGCTCAGTCGAGATTGATAACCAAATGTTAATAAAGTACATCCAGTAAATCCGATTTGTTTTCCAAATGCAGTTTTCATGGAGTTGGAAAATTTTATAGCTTTATTACATTTGCAATACCACATCTAAAATGGTTTTTAAAAAATGGAAGTGAGGTGGACAAAAATGGCCAGCATAAGACCATAATCTATTTCAAGTAGTTCAAAGGGAATTCAGACAATACAAAGAAAAACAAAACCTGTGAAAGAAAGATGATAATACAAAAAAAAAAAACAACAAACAAACCACAATGGACATGAACATTTGGCGGGTAATGTTGCAATTGTCACTTTAGAATGTTTCACTCAAAAGTCCAGTGTAGGAACAAACACACACAAAGCTTCAAACATTTTCACTTATAATTGGATTCAAAACAAGTACCAAAAACAAAACAAAAAAAAAAACAAAAAAACCCTCAACCCAGCAATATAAAATAGCAATTTTCCTTGTATCCATTTGATTGAAAACAAAAAGGCACTTTTCAGTGAAGGAGTCTTTTCCATTGTCTGAACTGCTCAGTAACAATCCTCACACAACAACAAACTGCAGTGGTGCGTGACACAACAATGGACTAAATAAAACGTGTAGTTTGCTATGCCAGAAGCCAGCTTGTGGTCTGCACATAAATCAGTGCTTTTCCTCCAGCATGAGACGTAAAACTCTTTCATCGGCAGATTTTTGTGTAACGTGGGTAGACAGAGCAAGGATGGATGAATGGAAGGTTTCTATTTAGAATTGCTTGCGACTACTGGGATGCGAGATAAATCCTCTGAGGAATGGACACAAAAAAGGTGATAAAGAAATTTCACCATTCACGTCTATCACAATAAAACCTTGATGTAAACAAAGCCACGTCGACATTTAATCCGCAACCGTAACGCTCATCTAACATTCCAGACACACAACCTTTCTTTATTTGCTATTCGAGACCAACATGGAGTATGTATCGAAAGCTTCTCTGGGGACCAAGCACCAGTCAGGAAGTGCCCATAATTTCCTATGAATAGTTATCATTTGTTCATTTAAAAATGTGCTTTTTAAACAATCATCTCTAAGACTCCCAACCCATCTGTCAAAGTATTGGAGCACGGTTGCCAATTTTTGCTGTGGACTAAAACATCAAAAGTGCAAGATGAGCATCTCAAGATTGTATTTATATAAATAAATCTGGATGGGGAAAACAGTGATTCTACAAGTGTGATGCTAAAACCACTAGTGGTACGCGGACTCCAGTAGTACACTAAAGAATTACAACTCAGTTGTATTTCAACATTTGAGTACATTAGCATTTAATTAAATTTGAATTGGATCATTATTTTAGGTAGTTTTTGGAAGGTTCGGGAACATTTTTATTTTGAATTTTGTTTCTGAAAAAAATAGGTCACCTTCTACGCATGATAAGCAGCGGTCAGCGGTTGCTTGCAACGAGCAACCAGAGCCGTTAAGGTATTGTTTTCGGTTTATTCTCATTCAAAGCTCATTTGATTGAGCTGCTATACGCAACAATGGCAGCTATGATGGCAATGCTCCACCTTCCAGTTTCATTTCAGTGATGGGTAGTGACAGGCAGTGACGACCTCAGATCGACCTGTCTTGTATCTTCTTTCTGTTTTGTTCATTTTTGGTCAGTTATGGCTCGTGCTCATCATGCAGCTTTAGCACGTGTTGCCATGATGTCTTGTGATTGTAAGGCAAGGGGAGAAAAAAAAACGTGTTGTGAGTTTAGTTACTGCATGGTGGAAAGGTGTGTGGGTTTAATCTGTCGACATTGAACTCTTGGAAGTTTGGGAAGTTGAAAAATAGATCTCGAAGAGGAAAAAGAATGGTTGGGCACCCCTGCTTTGGAGCATGGAGTGGGAAAAGCCTGGAAAACAATCCAAGAGTGCAAAAGTTGAGTGACATCACTTTGGAACTTTCAATGGGTCAGATGTAAATACATAGGGATGAAGTCTGAAACAGTCAAGTCAATGTCAAACCCAAACATTTCAGTCTAGATCAAAAATAAAGTTGGCCTTACTGTTCAGATACTTCTGAAGGGGCCTGTAGAAAAAAAATGTACAGTCATGCGTAAAGAATAAAGGCGATATGTTTGAAAAGCGTGATTGGCAGGAATAAGACATGTCAGTGTTGATTGGGGAGTAAAATGCTGAGTTTCACTTGCAGTCCTGCTGCGGGCTCAGCGAGGAAGAACAAAAAAGTACAGTTGAAAGGAAAGTTGATCGTGAAGTGAGGCCGTTGAAAGGAAAGCTTCCTCCCTCCTTTCTCTCGGGTAAAGTCACATTAAAAGCATAGTAAGGCTATGGTATGCTGGCTATCACAGTACAGAGGTCTCGAGTGATCTTGCTTGGCCCTGCATCACTTCAGAGACGTGGAATCGGTGGCAGCTGCTGTTAAAGACTTGCAGTAAAGGTACAGGAACTCTTTGGGAGTCAAATGCTTCCGGTGTAGGCACAAGAAGGGTGCAGCAGGCTCAGAGCAAAGATCTCAGGGCCCCATGTGACCCATTTGGTAGTTCTCACCACTGGGACGATAACGTCGCGCAGGGTTGGCATGGTGCTGCCTTCTCCTCAAGGTACCTACAAGGTAACAACAGCTCAGTTCAACTCGGTTCACACTTGGTATTGTTGACCAGCGGCTCACTGGTTTCAAGCAACTTCACTTACATTCATACAGAAACAAATCAAACAAAATAGGGGTTGTTTTACACACTTGAAATTGTCATACATTGAAGCCCTTCAATTGATAGTTGACTGGTCACAGAGAAGATAAGATAGTATTATATCATAATTATTCATTTGAGACCCCAACAAGTTTTTTTAACTAAAAAAAAAAAAACACGACATCAAATATTGTGCTTCATAAATGTACAATCAAAGAGGTTAAATAGTCACAAACCAGCAAAATTACAATATGATGCATCACTTAATAATTCAATTACCATGACAAAATTTAATATTGTGGACAATATTCATGCTTTTTTTTTATTGACTATTTTCGTCATGTAATTCGGACATTCCGACTTAGGTCATTTAGGCGAGCCCAGAGTTCAAAGTAAACCCCCCACACACACACACACACACACACACACACACTAAATTAACCAGGGGATTGGTCAAAAACGTGAATAAGGCACAAATAATCCGTGTATATATGCCGGTGAGTACTGTTGTAAGATCTGTCTGCAAGTGTTGCTACAACATATGTTCAAACAGAAGTTGTTTCAAGTTTTATAATTATCATAACACGCTATTTTCATGATCCTGTCTAATTGTGTGCTCCTGTTAATAAGCTTGAACGTTCCCTGCAAGGGAATCACATGAACTGATGGTGGCCAGTTGTTGTTAAGTTCACTGCTGCCATCATGTGGCGAAATGCTTGACGTTCACTTGGAAGTCAAACTTTTGCAGAGAAAAAAAAACCAAGAAACATCCACCAGGGGCGGGGGTAACTCAAAAATCTCATAGGTTGTGGCACCTATACCAGGTGTCACTGTATTTGAATTTCCAGTGTGTGTCTCGAGACTGCGTGCAATACCTGGCAGTGGCTTTGGAGGAGGCAGTTTGGGGTTGCTGCTAGGGGTGTGGACGCTGCAGACTTTGATGAATCCAGCCATCAACAAAATAAGAACGATGCCCATCAGAACCACTGCCCACCAGTGATGCTACAACACAGACGCATACGGAATGAACAAAATATACATACACGACGTGAAGTACATGTGTCAGATCCAAGACACTCACCACTATCCACTCTGCAATGGTCTCATAGATTTCTGAATTGAAGATGGCTTTCTTAAGCCTTGACAGAGGCCCGTCAGCATCCACCAGACGACACCTCATGAACACATCGCAGTAGCCCTTGAAATCATTGCACGGTGAGCCGGGTTGCAGATTTGTGATCTTTCTGTTGAAGAACTTGGCCCATTGTTCCGAGCCTGAGCTTCTACAGGTGCTTGGGTTCACTTTGGGCAAAAAAAAAAAAAAAAAAAGGCAGTTTGTTTCCTGAACATCCTGATCCTTAAAGCTTTGAAGTTACGACGGCTGACACCATCATGCATTAAAATCCAAGGACGTTTTTTCAGACTGTAAACTCACTTTTTTCCATGCAGCACACATGACAGAGTTCAGCCGCCTCATCCTTTTCGTTCTCTCTCGCACATGTGCATTCTTCTAGATTGTACTTCTCACAAATGGAACCTGAACAGACCTGCACCAAATAAGTGGATAAAGTATGTTTGAAATTCAAATCAGTGTATTCCAATTACAACATGTGAAACAGAAGGTCACATACCCCATTGATGCAGACTTGCGTCTCCTCGTGGCAAGAGGTGAAGTTTTCCTTTGGTAGCGAAGCAGGACAGTCGGCGCCGGCTCCGCTGCACATGCCCTGAAAAGAACACTCAGACTCCTTCCTGCACGCATCAAGTGTGCTCTTAAAAGAGCACGTCTCAGTGCAGCATGGGCCTTGGCTTGGGCTGCGGGAAAAGGGTTTTTATTCGTTAGACAATGGGTTTGCTTTTATTCTAATAGCCACAGTACGATTAAGACCAAAACCTGATACACTCGTGGCAGTGTAGACTAGTTGATGTCACGTATGCGCTAAGTGGCGTTGTCAGCATGCTGACATCTCACATGTACAAATCAACGTAGAAGTTGAGACATTTGCATTTTCAAGACAGGTATGCAGTCTCAATATTGAGTTTGTGACAGCTAAACCAGGAGACCATGGGAGCGCCCATGGTCTCCTGGGTTCCTTGTGATGCCGGTTCAAATGTGGCTTAAGTGTGTTGGCAGTTCCTGCGGATTTTCAACTGGAACATTTCCTTCATTAATATTTGGGATGTTATTTTAGTGTTTCCTTTTTTTGAGCAGTGTAGAACAATTCTGTCCCGTGCTAGGGTTTGTAATTGCCTAGAGATGCCACAAGATGGTTGTGACGTATGGTAAGTGAAACCTACAATGATTACCGAAGTAGAGAGGAACATAAATTAGATTTCTCAGTGAATCAAAATAGACAACAGTGTATGCTCATTATTTCGTTACCTTTTCACAACTTGCAACTAAGGCACATCTTTATAGCTTGGCTTTTGAATAACTTATTTATGTACTGATTTGAATTCTTTTAATTCAAGCCTTTTCATTTATTTCTTAATTTATTTTTGTGTTTCGTCATGGGGGGCCTCCACGCTGGGAGGTGTGGCAGCTGTCATTCAGCGTGGATTACAGTAGCTCCCCTTGGGTATGTATGAAAAGTGCTATATAAATAAAGTTTGATTGATTGATGTGAAACGGGAAAATATGTATGCGTACTATAATGATGAGCTTGTTGAAACCAGGGCTGTGTGCATTGATCACATCTGACCTGCAGATCTTTCCAGGTTGGAGTTTACACCTTTTGTCCTCCTCTTCATTGGCGTTATAGCAACATGGGTCCGTACACTGATCGCTGTAGCCGCAGTCACACTCCTCTCCGTCCTCCACAAGTCCATTACCACAGATAGGTTCTCCAGACACTGCGCATTCAGACACAACAAAATGAAAACAAAACCCCAACAGGTTGAGAAAAAAATTATTTATCCCCTGGGCCACTTCATTCATTCACTGCCATGGACATCAATTGCCTTCAATTGGATTCCAACAGTTCACTGCCATCAATGTAAAAAATGTTTTTGAACAAGATGTCAAATGGATTGTATAAACAGTATTTGTTGCCATAGTTATTGGAAATTGTGCTGCAATTGTGAAAAAAATGCATGAATAAATGACGAACACCATGTAAAACAGCTAACAGAATAACATATGGGCAAGTACATTTTTTTGTTTATTTGAATAAAAAGGAGCGGAGAAAACAATTTCACATTTTCTGCCCCTTTTTACAGGAAATATTTACATTTAACATTTCAATTTCCCTTTTAACATCTGCAATTACATTTACCAGGAGAAGCGAGAATGTGATATTTTCTGCCCCTTTTTACAGCAAATATTTCAATTTCACATTTAAATTTCCCTTTAAGCATCTTTTTAAAATACATTTACCAAGAGCAGCGAGAATAAATGTGTCCCTTTTTATATAAAAAAAAAAAAATATATATATATATATATATATATATATATATGTATTTACACTTCAATTTTCCACCAAATAATTTTCAGATTTAACCAATCATTTAAAATGGGAGTTTGTAAAGTACCAAAATTACAGCCGCACGCCCCCCCTTGCTTCTCTTGGTAGTTTGGACGCTTACATTGTCAAATAACGCAATAGTGGCTCTTGAAAGATGAGTCAAAATGGGAGCTGTGTTCTGGGGAGGCTGGCAGTGAATGAATTAAGGGCTCAGAAAGTGGCACAGCAACATAAAACAAGTTGATAAACACTGAAAGTGTAAGGATTTACCGACAAAACAGTCATTCTTTTTCACTGCCAGAACGGCACTCATATTGCCAATGCTGCACATTGAAAACTTGTTATTGTTGATCTTGTCTCCTGAGGTGGCTCGTGCATACATTATGTAATTGCCCATCTCCTTTTGGGCTTGATTGGAAGACTCTCCTGGGGTGCACTGGAGCCCAGAGTCATGCTGCCAATAGAGACAAATGTGTTGCTGGTGACAATGCCTAAAGGTCATGTCACAGGTGCCGGCATTTTGAGGGGTTTTGTGTGTTCCCACTTACAGGAGAGCCAAAGCTGTGTCCGACCTCATGGGCGAAGGTGATGTGCGACACCTTAGGGGGCACGTGCGAGGCGTAGTTCTGCACGGTGATAATGCCAGTGTTCAAGGACTTCCTCTTCCCATCTGAGTAGAGTCTGTTTTTCTCACAGATGCCTCCTGAGCTTCCTATGGTCAGAGCAACACTGAGTGATTATGCTACTGCAAACAGAGGTCAGTTTCTAGTCATGGCTAGCGATCCTTAAGAAAGCAACTCCAAGGAACATTCAAACAGCCTCTTCCAAGCTCTTCAGAGGAAGCCAAAGCAATAACAAATGACAATGTGTTTGTTTGTTTTTTATAGCATAATAATTCACTGTTCAATCTGTTCCTGCTGCAGTTAATTTCCCCAAAAAAGAACAGACAGATGCAAGCCTGCACCACCAGTTATTAAGCTATAAATTCTCCATCATTTTGGGGGTGAATTATTTAGCATTAAAAAAGACACAACAAATTCATGGGGCTGTTTTTTTCTTTTTTTTTTTAATTACTGACTTGACTCACCAAGCTAGAGAAATGCTCTCCTGCAGATGGCAGCATCAGGTCATCAATGTTAAACAGAAGGTCTAGTTTTCAGCAAGAATGGTTTGTGTAGGGTATAACTAGTAACTACAACCAAAATGAAACGTCACTTGTCTTATGTTATTCAACGTCCCTGCCCTTTCAACTTCTGCGTGGCCATTACGCAGATGTAGGCTTTACACTTTTAAGTGTTTTTAATGTTGTTGTTCTGCTTTTTTTAGTGTAAAAGATTTATCACTTCTTGCCATTGCTATAAAATAGACATTTTAATGTATTAATCCTTCAAATTAGTCCTTTTAATTACACGTTGTTTGCACAAATGTGTGGGTTGTGCAGCAACATAAACAATGACAATTTTACATACCTTCAGTACAGTTCTATACTACGTTTTATTTCGTATATTACATTCTTTTTAAAGCCAGCAGAAGATGCTTCCACTTCTTACATTAAAATGGTATTCTTCTCCATGGTCGGCAGGTGGTATCTACTTCTTAAAATCAAAATTGCCTCAATCATTTGCTCCATTGCAGTGCAGTAAACAATTCAGTGGCTCTTTTTGGAAATTACGAACGTTACAGGAAATTGCACTCTTGTCCAAAAATCGATAAATGTTGTAATGTGGTTTAAAAAAAAAAAAAAAAAAACTAAAATGTTCTTGCAATACAGCAGTTAGCAAAGTCCACAGTGCTTTCCTGTATTGCACAAAATGATGTTGTTATTAGGGAGGCGGTAATGTCCTTCAAATCATTTCATCCTTAAAGCACTTCAGCAATATGCAGTATTTTCGTTGATGTGTATTTTATTGTGGTTATACACGCCAGATTGTCGCTGTACTTTTTTTGTTTACCTTTACTCGTTACCAAGCAAATATTGCTCACAATATTAAGCAAACACAAATCTATCCAAGATAACACAGGAAGTGAGTGACTCTCATTCAGATTGCATGTATGTGACGAACCTGCGGGAGAGGCAACCCAAGCCAGGCCGAGAACGCCTTCGTCAAAGTCCCTGTCAGTGAAGACGTAGGCCAGGCAGTAGTCATCGTGGTTCTGTTCAGAGTTGAGCTCCAAAAACTTCTCTACTCCAATGTTGGGAAAACGAAATGGATTGTCTGTCTGGTCATTTGTGGTGTTTATCTAAGAGGTGAAGTCATCAATCAGGACAGAAATAGTTCTTCTAGAAAGGCATGCTGGGATGTACGTATAATCATCTCAGTAGTGTTGCGCAGGACTAAAACAGAATAAAACGAAATCTCGACTTTTTTTTTTTTTTTTTTTTTAATGCTGTGATAGCGTTCTCCTTCTGAAGTGCTGAGATTGGGCGGTGCCTTTTTTGGAGGCTGTCAAAGATACAGAAAAAAATGTATTTCTTTCAAATTTAGCATTTAAATATTTTCACGGTTGTGTTCAAATGTTCATAATTGTTTACAAATTTTCAACAACAAATACAATTATATATTTATTTCCCCCCAAAGTATTCTAAGTTAGTAATTTAATATTATTTTAAATTAACAAAAATACAAAGAATTTGCAGTTGTTTTATCAGCTATTATGCCACTGCTTTTACTGATGTTTTTTGCATAGTATCGCTTTAGTTGCTGTATCGAGGTACTTCATGCAGGTATAGAAAAGAAGTCAGAACTCCATTCGGTGTCATATCACTTCGTATCACTACTCATCCCCAGACCTTGCATGTGAAGGCTCAACACAGCTTTGCGAGAGATACAACTCACCCTGATCCTTTTAACCATGAAGCCGATATTTCGGATGCCTTTGAAGTCTGTGATCTGGTAAATGGAGTTCATTGCCTGAACATGGCTGGAGATCTGTGACCAAAGTTAATTCAAAATTCATGGTCACGCATATTTGAGACATCAAAAATAACACGTCTTGCTTGTCTATGTGATAATACCTGTGCAATGACAGCTTCTCGAGTGCCATAGTATTTGTAGAAAAGGTGGTCAGTCTGAATAAAGAGCTGGCAGGTATTCTTATCTTCCGCCGCTGCTCTTTTCCTTCTAAAAATGACAGGACCGTAGTGTCTGTCGTCGACATGATCACTATTTGGACCCTAAGCAAAAGAACATTGAAGAAAAAAAATAAACTTAGAAAAAAAAGCATACACGCAAAATATATTTTTGTAGAGGAGTGAGTGGTAGTGTGAAGGGAATTTATTTAATCATGTGTAAGGTGGGACGATGCATTATTAGTAATGTTGCCACTTGCTTTGACAGACGGCTCGACCGCAGATGCCTGGTACTTCCTCATCCTTTCAAACACTGATGGATCAGCACAGCCTCCATCAGAGCCATATTTATGAGGATAAGCTGGTAAATAGGCAGAAAACAAGGATGTGAATGGTACTAATCAACACTGCAATGTCTGAAGTCTCTGCAGTCTAATGGGAGAAGTCAATCAGTACCAATCTGGAATCTCTGACGGGATAAAGATATGCTTGTGATTATGGTTACCGTATATTGTTTGTTTATATGAGTTGCTGTAAAACCAAGCTAGTTTTTTTAGCCTGTCCTTAGTGTTTTGCAGGTTGTATTATCCTTAAGCTCGCAGACTTTCAAAGTTGTGTTGTGTTTGGTGAACTAGAAAACGTGAAATGCCCAAAAAAATGCCCCCCAAAAATATTAAAATAATTGGGCCGAAGTACATCACGCATCTCCAAAAAGTCAAAAGTCAGGTGACTCATAACTCAAGGTACCACTGTACATTCACAATGTCCGTACATCCTTGCATTTGCACAGGAGACTATTCAGCGGTGAGCGATTAGAATGCCCTGAGGCAGGGTGGAGCCCCTGTCAGACTCATTCCAGTCCATTGGGTCTATCGTAGATTTTCATTCTAGTGTGTTTTATGAGGCGCACTTATTTCTTGTTTGACCTCTACTTTGTTTTTACTTCTGTAGCTTTTAACATGGTTTGATTGGATTAAATACATTTTATACATGTTATATTTATATACAGTATGTATACAATGGAATTAAACCCTTAAAAATCTCATATGGTAGCTTTTAGTATCAACAAACAAAACCATAGATTCAGTGTAAAGAGAGCGAGAGAGATACTTACTTATGTCATCCTCGTGATAAATGATGGAGTGAAAGGGGACATTCTTCTCCAAGTACCTTTCTGAGGGTTCAATGTAATATATTCCTTGCCGCGTTTTAATGAAGCCCTCGAATCTCCCGTTGATCACAGATCCGTGGCTCAATGTCCCATTTTCACCTGAAATACGTCGGACACCAAATGAAGCAGAGTTAAGGAAACTGTGAGTGTGCCCAATGGTGGCATCGTCACAAATAATATTCTCTTATTGGCCGAGTGTTATATTATTTTGCTAATTAAAACAGCAGGCATGATGATTTCATGCTGCCTGAGATAAATGTTTCTCATAATACCACATTCTTCACATTCAATGATAACAGAGCCTCACCCTAAAGTGCAGTGATTCATAATATTATGCACGGTATATCATCTCAGATAACATGAAGATAACTATTCTAAGGGGAAGACCCTGAACAAGAAGAGAATGTATTGGTCTCATTCTGTTCCGTCCCATCGCAGACACACAAACCTGACAAACAGGATATAGGGTTCATTTGAACTCTGCAAACGACACACACACGGCAGGGGTGCGCCCAAAAGGGGAATCAGTCGAGAACACAAGTTAGTAAGTGCTTGTATGTTGTGCTGTGATAAAAATAACTAGGCACCTACCTAAAAGTTTGCCGCTGTAGATATGTGATGTGTCAATTGGTTCCTCCTCTCCTGATACCTCCATGACGACATCTGGAGAAAACACTGATCTGTCCCTCTTCATCTGCAGGTTGAAATGTCTAAATATGGCATACAAGTACAGTATTACGTGTACCAGTAGTTAAAACAATAAATAACATTATCATATAAAGTAACCCGCTCTTGGCAGTAGGGACCAAGCACTGCCATGAAGAGTGAAAATCCACAAACAGACAGCCCCTTAAAATACGTTTAAAAAATAAACGCCACAAGATGACAACAACGCACTTGAAGTTGAGAGGATCATAAAGCACGAACACCATGCATTTAGCATGAAAACAACCATGAACCCTTGTTAAATAAACAATTGTATTCAGTGTGAAATAATCCAACACAAATAAACCAACTTCACAAGAGGCTCATCAATAGAATTAGCTATGGGTACTTTACTAGCATAAACTGGCTTGACATCAGACATGGGCAAACAATTATGCACACTAGAACTTCACACAAACGGTATTACCCTAAGTCACTGAATTGAATGTTTGGCATTTCCAACACAGAAATAAATAAAATGGAATACATCCAAAGAAAACTATGCAGGCTATTCATACAGTATCAGGATAGAAGAAGATAAGGTAAGATAACCTTCACCTTCAACAGTGTATAAGATGAATTCAAGGGCCATCAACAAAACTACACATCTCGAATGCAGACGTGAACAACAATCAATAAATCAATCTCGGTTATGTCTACATACATAAACATAATTCATTTCATTTCCCCGTCTTGAGCCATCACCTTCAGATTTTTTTTTTTTTTTTTTGTCCCTAGGAGCTTTCTCAGGGGATTTATTGTATGTCCTTGGTAGAGTGACTTGGAGCAAATGTTCTCTGTCAGGGACAATATCAAGTGCAACCTATTTTCAGCCAGAATAGATGTCAACTGACCAGAAACTATCAAAGCCAATTCTTTGGACATTAGCATTGGCGCTAGTGCTAACAGAACATGGCTGGGTGGTGTCAGCAATGGCCCACATATGTGAACTGGGGTTATTCTAGCAATGAGACATTTTTATTTCAATACAGTGGTGCCTTAATATAGGAGTGACCCGGCTTATACATTTATCAAGATATGAGCTGTCGTTCAGCCTATTTTTTGCTTCGATTTACGAGTACCAACTTTGGATGGGGGCACTGAATGATAGCAAAGAACTACATTTAATTCACTCAACCATAAGTGCCATTTTTGGTATAGAGTATATGGAACAATTCATCCAAAAACAGGCTTTGAGTTGTTTAATGCAAATCCTATCTTAAGGTGACCGTAAAACTAAACGCCGTAGTGATGTCCACTTAGCTTGATGCTAGCAAACAATGCAAAACACCATTGACAGGCTAATTGTTAGAATCAATAGTTGCAGTTTTCGAAACAACTGGCTGTGAGAGGCTGCAGCACCCTTATGACCGGGGTGAGGATGAATGGCTCAGATAATATATGTTAAAATGTTGGATATTTAAATACAAACGATGAAGAAACACATATACACAGATAATATAACAATATAACATAATATTACTGAGTCACAGTAGTAGTAAAAGAAGAAATACTATTCGTTGTTTGTGTCTGCATGAATGCTCGATAAGTAAGTGTAATATCTCGTGAGGGTAACCAGATACACAGAGCCAGAGTTCAGACTTCATAATCCTCGCTTTCAAATCACATCCCACCACATCACATGAAGTGCACATGAACTATGGAGACTTGCCCAAACCTGAGGCAATGCAATGACTTCTCACAAGGCTTCTTTATTTCAACACAATGTAGCAAATAAACAATGGTTGAAAAAGTCCACATCAACTACAATGATTTCCATTAGTGCGTCTGTGTCCACTAATGGAACACAATAGCCTCTGAGGTTTGTGTCACTAGAGAGAGAAGTGAGAACGCTCTAGAAGCGGAAACATAAAATTAAGTACAGCATGACTAACACAGCACTCCTTCTGAAACTCATTTCATATGCCAGGTATTAGTGTGAGGAATTTCAAGTCCTGCTACAAACTGAAATATTTATGGCATGCTGCCCAATCCTGGAAGGTTTAAGAACTGAACGAGGGACTTTGAAAAAAGCCATGCCAAGAATTCTGAGCATTATGCTGGCATTTTCCCACATTATCAATCACAACTGCGAAAATAAAAATTCAAGACATACTCCAGACACCGCACCAAAAAATAAAACAAGTCAATGAACAGATCTTTCACTGATTTATAGCGGGGAGGGGTTGAGGGGGAGTAATAACCAGCATCGACTTGAGAGAAAAAACCCCTCACATTCTGATCTGAATTCCTGTGTGTCATGTTCATTTATACCTGTAGAATATTTCAATTCTAACATGAAAAGAATGTTTATCAATTTATAATGCACAACAGGGGTTGCCAAAGTGGTGCCTGTGGCGGCATCAGACAGCTCCCAAGGACCACATGAGTAATGTTAATCATATAAATGATTAAAATGAATTATTAATAACATACAGTAACATCATCATTAGAGCTAACTTATCCAAATTTGATGTTAGACGTGCATGGCTTTAAACTGTACAGAAATGAAGAGCCGGCTCAGCGTTGCTCTACTCGGACAAGAAGCAGAGTGATGAATTATTCAGACACGGGACAAACGCTAAAACCACATCATCAGTTGACAGTCAAGACTACTCGGAATGCAGCGCAACCCAGACAGCCCCCGAACATGTCTCCAGAAACTACAGTGTTCAACATACCCTCCCCTCCAAAAGTATTGGAGGAGTGCGGCCTCTTCCTTCATTTGGTGGTCAACATCAAAAGACAATTCGATATTAATTGAACGCCATAAGCAGGCAAGCATACAAATACCAAATGAAGGTGCTCTCAAGGAGCATGGAGGAGACACGCTGAACTAAGCGCATGGTCAACTGGAGCTGGTGGAGTCACAGGTCCTGACATCAACCTACTAAGTGAGGCCACAAATGACAGGAAACATTTTAACATTATGAATTGCCCTTTGTGAAGTTTTCCTCGTTCATTCAGCACCAGATTCTGCTATCATATTCAAGTGAAGAAGGCTTTTCTTTTGTTACAATATCTCTGTGGTGGCAGGCAGCCTCAAGAGTTATTCAGAATGACAGAGACAAACCAGTTTAAGCACAAAGAACATTTTAACTTTTGGACTTTTAAAGTGCAGGCTTGTATGAAAGCAATCTCAGACTGCTTCGGTCTCCTTCACACATAACATCGTCAGACAAAGTTAACACAGAACGACGCTGTGATTATCTCTTAAATACAAGCGCACCAGCTGCCCAACTGACAGGAAGGAGCACAAGTGCACAGGAAAGTAATCTGGTTTGGGGAACTAGATAACATTCTATGAAGTGGGTGACGAGGAAAGAAAAGGGTATTTTCACAGTGCTGCAAAGGGCAGAGTTATCCACACAATTACCATTATACAATATATGCACGATGTAAGAATAGTGGACATCAACAGTCTAGGCACCCATGTTTAAACGTCAAGTTTTTGTGAGGCAGTAATCCCTCGTTTATCGTGGGGGTTATGTTCCAAAAAGCACCCAGAAGTGAAATCTGTGAAGTAGTCATCATTATTTTTTACAATTATTACGTATAAAATGCTGGATTGAATGAAACCAAAAGTTAAATATTTTTTTCAGGCCCAAGCACTAAAACAAAAATTACATATAAATTTAAATATATACCGGTATAATATATACACCTGTATATATTATATGAAAGAGAGAGAGAGATTTCTGACAAATAATTGACAATTTTTAGAAATACTGTACTGTAAAATAATAATTTTAATAGTCAATAAGGACTCACGCAGCTTTCAATGTTATTCAGAGTTAGCCTCTCCGTCCTGACTCCGCCCCGCTGTAGCGTCATTTGCCACTGAAGGCTGTGGTGCAAGTGTCTTTTGATGAAAAAACATACTTTGGGGTAATTGTTGGCTCTTTTTTCTTCCGGGTAAGAAGATTCCTATAGACATGCCACCTTCAATTATATTTGAAAACTGTAATGAACGACACATCAAAGGGTCCCATTCTTGTGCCGCTTGTTTCAGGTTCAGAGGCCATTCTCACAATGGTTGCCTAGCGACCAATTGTTGGTCCATCCTTCTCATTTTGTGAGTCCTCTTTTTCCCCTTGTCCCTCATCCTCACTTGGCGGGTTTGTCATCTCTGCCAGATCATCATCAGTCAATGGATGTGTGCGCACATCAATCAGCGCATTAATGTCTTCAGGAGTCTCGTCATTCAAGCCGTCTTCTCCAAACTGTTGAGCTAGATTGACAGCTGTATCTACCGCGGAGTGATGGATCTCATCAAGGGATCTCGCGGTCAGGTTTTGCACTGTCTATGGCCATTTTTTTTTCCCCCAGCAGGCATTCAAAGTTTCAGTTTTCATTTCCGGAATGGCCCTCTGAATATTTTGGAGACATGATGCAATGGTGTATGCACGGCACTAGTCCTTCAATAAGAAATCTTGATCCTCATTTTTGTTTTTCGGGACTCTAGGATTTTTAGACCAACAAATGAGCCCTGATTTTATCATGAAACCCGCAGCGTTTCACACATAACGATCCAGCGCAATGTTCATTTTCCTGCAGTCATTAATCCACAAAGCTAAAGCAGACTCCAGCCTTACAATGGTCTTGTTGCGGACAGTTACGACCCCTTTTGCATCCTTGTTAAAACTTATTGCTGCTGTTGTCCTCATGTTATTTTCCTCCTCCTTTATGGAACAAATGGAGGATTCATTCATTCCGTAATGGCGCCCTACAGCCCCATTACTTCTACCTTCCTTCAGAATGTCCAGTAGTTTAACTTATTCGGCAATAGTTAGCATCTTCCTCTTCCTTTTTGGCGACTCCTCAAGTGCCTTTGCCGGTGCAGAACGTTTCCTCGGCATTGTGGGCTTTGTCATGGAGAAAATTTGGCAAGCTGTATGACCAACGATGTGTAGACTTATCAACTGTGCACTAGGCATAGGGGTAATAAACTATTCATTGTTGTTTAGAAATTCATCAGGTCTTGAAGCAGTTGAGACAAAATGGCAGGCACTAACAAGTGCTTTGCAAGATAAAGAAGACAGCTTTGTGAAATTGAAGTACATCTACACAGACCGACACCATGGCACAATGGCAATCATCATCCCATTCTATAGAAAAGCAATAAACCATGATTAATTCTATGTACTGATTATTTTGCCATTAATATTCCCCATGGTCGGTCAATGAAATTTTGTAGAATGTTCATCCCTAGTGCATATTGTTTTTATCTTATCAGTGTGTGTGTGTGTGTGTGTGTGTGTGTGTGTGTGTGTGTACACACACAAAAAAAAACCCTGAAAAAAAATTAAGAAAGCAAGCCAATTTGTCCACATTTTTGTGTTATGTTGAGGCAAGGTAATTTACCAGTAACATCAATAACTCCCTACCTTCTTTATTATGTAATTACCAGGTTAACAACATGACATATCAAAATATTTGCAAGAGTACAATAGAAAAATGCCAAGGATTTCTCATGAACCTAATTTGGATCAATGCCAAATTGTAAAATTGAAGGTTGTCACTCACTAACATTTATGCATTATATAGGCCTGGCGAAAGGATCCAAGCACTTGCTAATGTAGAGATTCCGGAGAAAATAAACTGTTGTGGGAGCAACAACTGTACTCTGATTCTCATCTTGCTCTTAGCAATTAATTTGGGCACTAAAAACTTTCCAGGAATCATTCTTTTCTTGTGATATATGATACATTTGTATCCAAGTATGACATGAATTAATTTCTGATTTCAGTAAATCCCACTAAGTAATGGGGTTAAACACAGTCACACCATTCAGAAAGACACAACGTGTGTGAGCCTGAAAGAAGTAATGGTGGGTGTGTGCTTGTTTTCCAACTGACCTGCCGTGTGAATGGAAGTTCAGGTGCAGCGTACCATCTTGAGGTGAGAGTGCCCGCTTAGCTCTCTGGTGCCTCATGTGCAGGGCCTCAGTGTCGTAAGATAAACCCTCATAATGGCCTATGTAGTTGTTCAAGGGTCTTTGCAACAAGGCTGCAAGAAATACAAAGGCGATGTAAAAATTCCAGACACAAAAGGAACATTTTTCACTGATATCCCGTTGGGCAGTTCAAGTGCCACTTTATGCAAATATCTAATCAACCAATCAAACAGACCAGGTGCTATAAATGAAGAAAATATCCAGAAAACAGCGGGTCTGGCTGAAAATACTTTGTAAATGCCATTCATCAACAGTGAAATGACCAGTTATTTTACTGACACTGGACAGAAGATTTAAAAAAAAAAAAAAACTTATCTTTGCGCTGTCATGGCTGCAGAGTCTGGCGGTATGTTTACCTGACGACCAAGAATGTGGTTTTTTTTTTTTTTTTTGTGGTTTTCAGGTTTCATGTACAAGATGACAACACTGTCCAAACGATCCCCATTTTAAGTGTATATTTAAAGAGTGGCCAGAAATAACCAGCGTAACTATTTCAACAAGAAGCCACTATTATGTGCAATTTCACAACGTAAAACAGAGTTGGTCATCCATGAGTTTACACATATGATGTCTGTTGGAGGATAACACAGTATTTGGAAGGTATAGTACAATGGGTCAGTGGCCATGCTTAACAGGCTTGTTTAGCTTACACACATGCCACCAAGTTAATCCTACTGGCTTTTGTATTGACCAGTTTATTGTTCTTTGTGTGGTCTTCTAGCAACAACAAAGTATGTGGTCCATTTAAACCTCAAACAAGGATCACATGAGAAGAAGCACATCAGGTGATTTGAAGATTTTTTTTTTTTTCTAGGAGAACTGAAGGGCACTGTGTTCACTCAATGCTTCCACTTATGGTCAGGTGGTTACATACTGATTTATATTCTCGGTTGAGCTGCAGCAATTAAATTTTTTTTAGATTTGAATTGTCTCCAAATTATCCAATTGACATTTTCATTTATTAAACAAAAAAAAAAACGTGCGGGTCAAGTGAGGGGCAGTTATTGTGAAAATTTGGTGTTGCCATCTTCACATTTCACACTATAATACCTGTGATTTTGAGTGGGTGGCTATAAAAGGTGGGGCGTGGCCTGCTGAGTGACATCGGAGTCAGCGAATAAGACTGTAAAGTTGGCTGTTGTGACTTGGGTTTAGTGGCTGGCTGTTGACTCAAACGTTAGCCAGCCTGTAAGATGTCTGAGTGACTGGCCATCGGTTGTGGCCATAG
Organism: Hippocampus comes; assembly: GCF_001891065.2. Taxonomy (NCBI): domain Eukaryota; kingdom Metazoa; phylum Chordata; class Actinopteri; order Syngnathiformes; family Syngnathidae; genus Hippocampus; species Hippocampus comes. The sequence continues at coordinate 915,832 of NW_017805824.1, forward strand.
AAGTTTGTGTATGAATGTACTCGTTACATGTTTATTATGTTATTGTTTTATTCCATAAAGTGTTTGATACCACACACACACGTCTATCCTTGAACACTTGTGGGGGCATTACAATACACCCTAACTAGCGGGTTAGGCTATATTAACTGTAAATGAGCTAACATCGATACCTATCGTAAACATGTTGTTGTGGTAGGTTACTTAGTTCTGCTTTGCAGAAGACATGTTATTCTGTCTTTAACACACTCTTTTCAGTGTGGTGCTATTGTATATTTATGTTATTTCTGAACTGAGTCTGCAGTGACGTGTAGCCATGTAGAAAAATTATTTTTAATGGAATTACTCAAGTTATCCAATTAATCATTTCAGCCCAAATTCTCATCCAAAACAAGTGCTTTGAGAATAAATGGAACAGGGTTGCAACTTGGCTTTGAGAATAAGGGGTGCAACCTTTTGAGATCATGTTTCCTCTGTTGCGAAGTGACACGAAAGAGTAACGATACCAACATCAAACCTAAAGCCCGAGAGATTCTACCTTGCCAGGCTGCTTTGTTGCTTCAAAGTAAAGCTTCCATGGAGCAAGGGCCTGACAGGCAGAGGCTGATACAGGCTCGTAGCAACTTGTCCACAAAAGAGACAAATGTTCACACAACCAGATTCCTCTACCTGTCCTCAAGACTTAGACGACTGTCAGAAAGCTATAAGCAGTGCTTTAACAATGAAATGTGTTGATTTTGTAAAATTCAAAACAAAACTGGCCACAAGGCTCACCAAGACTAAGCAAAAATGAGAATTTTTAATGTATGCTGAATTCATGGGCTTTTACAACGTTCTGGCACAGCTTCAACAACATTGCTTTGAAATTAAAACTTTCCCTCGCAGATGAACACATTTGGCTAAGCATTGTTGACCTTGTTTATTCTGCTTTAAGGTTACCCCAAACTATTGAGTCGGATAGAGACCGAGCCCTGCTGTAAATAGCAAAAATCGGCAATTGACGCGCACCCAAAAAGGTTTGTAATTGCTTATGGATGCCACAAGACAGGTGTAAAGCACTTTTTCCCTATTAGACAAGGCTGCGGCCTGACTGAATGATGCTGTGAGGACAGTGGTGTTTTTCAGCACGCCGGTATCACCATTGTTGCTACAATGGGACTATTACTGTAATTGCTGTGGTTGTTGTTGTGCCTATTGTTCTCTCATCCATCTTTATCAACCCTTTGCTGCTCTACTGTTTCTCTATTTCAAAAATTGAATTGATTCTTCCCCGTTCTTCCTTGACACAATATACCACAAAAGGTTGCCAATGTAATATTTTTTAAGAGACATGACTGAGCACTGTAGGCAGTGAGCTTACTGCACATGGAAGGCGTTGTACGGTCTCTGAATCAAAAGCGACTACAGTATATGCTAAAATCAACAAGTCCAAACAACTCTAGAGGACAGAATTAAGATTTCAAACAAATCTGTTGGGCTCCCTTCAACAATGTACTGATGTTTTTCCCTATGAGTCATCTTGCTTGCTCATTTTATTGAGAAAGCAGCTGTACTGTAAAGTATCACAGTAAATGTTAAGTATCACAATGTTTTCCCCATACCTTTTGCCAGGTCACATGTAATTAAAACATACAATTATGAAAACATTCAAGTGGAATAATCACAATGAGAGAGCTAATTCTGTACAGAAATGGTATGTAGGTACGTAGCAAGACACAGTCCTACTAGTGTCCTTAAACTGGATACCAAAGATATCAACGACATTTTCAAATGCTCAATGCTCCTAAATTCCTTCCATAGCCTATTAAGGGAGAAGACAGTTCGGAACTACCTGAAAGTTCGTTAAGAAAAACTTACCCGAGGTATGGAGAATGCAGCAAAACGTGAGGAGCACTTTAACCAATATCATATTGAACAAGCCTTTAGATGGAAGGAAAAAAAATTTAGTAGGCGAGGTTAGTAAGAGTTCGGCTGAATTTTTAGTTGTGTCGAAATAGTGGCGCTTCCTAGTCCTGCTGCTCATCAACCCCTTTGACACCTCTGCGTTCCTCCAGCAGAGTGACGTCACGTGTATAACTGCCGCCTCCCTTCCGACAGTTTACTATACTGTATTCGAGGACAGACCTAACGTCAAATTAAAGCACACCACGCAGTAAGAAAAAATGCCTAAAGAAAAAGGGACACGCGACGAAACAGGTTATTGGCTTGAGGCGTGACATAACAAACACGCAACGTCGCTGTATATTGATTTGTTTACGCCCTCTTGTGTACTTCCGCAAATCCTAACTTCCGGGTTTGACAATTTGGGGAGGAACAGTAGAGACCTCCTAATACTATATATATTATATACAATACAATAGAACTTTAGTTATTTTTTTATCTATTACTACTACTATTGCTTTTATCAAACTGATATTATTCAAAGTAATAATTAGGTAGTGATTTTCAAGAAAGGCTTGGGGTTGATGTAAATAAGGTTTACTGTAATTGTAACGACTTTTCTCTCGTAAAATGCATAAAACAACTCAAACATGCAATAACGCACTATTTATATTTTGTGATGAAAAAAATACGTTGATCTTATATCGTCTGAACAGTGAGGGAGCGATGAGCAATGTCTGTACACTCAGATCAGTGTATACAGTACTGCAGGAAATGCTGACTCCCAGCGTTTGTAAATAGTTCGTGCATCTAAATTAGGAGGTTAATCTAAAAATCCTGGTTCAGTGTTTTGAAACCCGTTTGATCTTTTTTCGCTCTCCTAATATGTGCTGAATTGTTTCAGTAATAACACGCTATTTCCCCGCACTTTTTAAATAAATTGTACTTGTCAAAGTAGTTTGAACGCAACATATCTGACATACTTTTACTATTTTTGGATAGAGTAAATGCCGTTTGAGGCAACATTCTGCTCCCGGGTGTTTTATATAATCTGCAGGAATTTATTGCTTGGGTGATCGATTTTGGTTCGTCAGAAACACTTGTGTCACCTGACTTTTTTACGCACATTTGACTAAAAGAAAACAGAGTCACATGACTGCATATAGTCTTCGTTCCCCCGCAGGTGATAGAAGAACATTTTTCAAAGTAATTACGTGAAACATGGCAGAAACTTTACTCCAATTCCAGCTCAAACTCAAGCAAGAGTGAGGATTGTATGGAAAATGTACAGATAGGTGGATTATGAAAATTAACAGCAACTATATGCCGTGTGCTGTCATGTTTTCCGAAAAATATCCACATTTCAGCCAACAAGTACACACTGAACTTGACACGTCGAGGTCCTCGATGATTTGCCTACAGAGCCGATTGCGCTGTTCCACGAGGGTAAACAAAGAGTTAATTTAAGACCATTTTATTGTCGCTGACAATATTTGGCTACTCTACTCACATATGGTGATCAGAGACATCGCAACAAGGCAAACCAGGTTACTGCGGGGGAGTAGGGGTGTAACGCTGAGATACACCTGACATTGGCCTATCTTGAAGCGGCACTCTAAAACTTGCACCGACATGACGGGATAGGATTCCTGGCCCTCATATAGGGCCCCTTACTAGCTCTTACACTGGTGGCTCAGGATGCAGAGAAGGCATCCTCTGGTCCTTATCAACGTCAACAAAATTAAGCAGGGCACACAAAAAAAAAAAGATTTAAAAAACGATGGTGATAAATGTGAACACGTATCTTTTTTCAATTCGTTTTTTTAAACGTGTTTGTCTTTTTGAAAATTACGAACGTTTGGTTTTTATTTATGTCATTTATACAATTTATGTGAAGTTGGCAGCCATTTAATAATTAAAAGGTATGTTTTGCTTGTTTTGGCGGAGCCTAAAGCATGCACCTGAATGGCACAAAGTACCACGTATTTGTCAGAAATAACAGGTGTGGATACGAAAGGGCACAAGTGGACTACAGACAGCAACGTAAATAGTAAGCAAAAACGAAGATCCGAGGTTCCACAAACGCGCCACCACATGACTGCTGCGTCTCGAGCGCCTCCTAGTCGGCTTGAAAAATATTCATTCTGATGACGTCACCGGCAGAGTTGTCATGGCGTCTTTTGGACCGAATGTACTGCTGCAATTTAGCTAGAATCTATCGACAGTCGAAATGGAGAAAAATGCAGACGTGCATCGAGACCCCGTCGGGAGCGACACCATCGGGGCGAGCACAGGCGACGCTCCTGCTTCGGGAGGCGGGAAAGGAGCGGCGGAGAAATGCACAAATAGTGAGCCTCGTCTCAGTAGTTTGCAGGATACGGATCGCTCTAACAACAGCACCGATGAGGAGCCTAGCACCCTTCATGTAAACCCCGGCGTGGGCAGGTGTGATTTAGTGGAGGTCCTGGAAGTGTCGGCTGGACAGGAGGCGAGGAAGCACGCCGACTCGAGTGGCTCGCGGACTGGGGAGCAGCAGATCACTAACGGGATGGGATCGGATCCAAATAAGGAGGGTGGTGCCTCAAAGTTAGTAAACAACCAAACCGACTGGCCGTCCTCAGGTGCTGACGAGAAAGAAATCGAGCCGACCAAACTTGCCAAACCCACCCATCTGTGTCCGGGCAGGACAATCCCAGACGACCTGAGCGCCCCGCACGCCTTATCCGAGGGGCTGGCGAGCGGCAGCGACCCGGACCCGGATGCCAGCCTCGGCGGGTGTGAGTCCCGCAGCCTGGACTCACTGGAGGAGTCTTTCTCCAAGCTCAACTCGTGCCCCAGCTCTGACTTGAACAGCGAGGGCCTGGAGGAGCGAGGGCTCGCCCTGGCCCTGCAGGGCGAGTTCAGCCTGGATGGCACCAAGGCGATGTGCGCCAAGGACCGAGCGGCCGGTCAGTCGATCTACCACATCAAGTGGATCAAGTGGAGGGAGGAGAACACGCCGATCATCACCCAGAACGAGAACGGGCCCTGTCCGCTGCTGGCCATCATGAACGTACTCCTGCTTGCCTGGAAGGTAAACCATGCACCTTGAAACCTCATTCATAAAAATACATAATAAATAAAAATGATAATATTGTTAACCACTTTAACACTACACACCGTTTAAACATTATCACTGCGGTTAAATATCTGAAAATTCATTGATGAATCAGATGCACATAAAAGTTAAGCAATCCTACACTTTACTAAAAGTTTTAAAACAAGCAATTCTTTTCAAATGCAAATGTTGTACTAAAAGGTTAAATACAACTGAGCTCGACTTAGGCAGTGGTTTGTTTCCATCCATTCATTTTCTATTTACCGTGTATGTTGTTCAGGATCACGTTGAGTTAATGGCTTCAAGTGAAAGGCAGACTACACCTAATCTTGGTCAAATGTCAGTCACAGAGCAGGAACAGAATCCATACTGCCTCCACAGAGGTCAGGCAGATGCACCACGACTGCACCATCAGTGACTATTCTATTTAATATATACTAATGTAAGCAACTGTATGCTGCACTTAAATATCCACCTTATTCCCGAGTACTCTCATGGCGAAACGAGTATGTGCGGGACTTCCGTTAAGAAACTTCCAGTGAATTTTGCTCTTTGTAACAGCGAGCTTCGTTTCACGGCCGGGTGCCAAGTGCCATAGTAACATCAGGTATTGTTTTTATGTGTGCGCGAGACACATCACTTTAGTATTCATCAACCTCAGAAATTATTATAAGGATCACTGCAAAATTTTGGATTTTATGGACAGTAAGCATTTTTGTCAGTAAGCTGCAGTGACCGCCCATGGCGAGGAACTCAACTCAACTCAAATGTATTTATAGAGCACTTTAAAACAACCACCGCTGTATACACAGTGCTGTACATGGAGCAAACATTACTTTCTTCCAGCAAACCACCAAACAAAAATGTTACCAAAATGCATCAAAGGGATAATTACTGCATATACCTTCTGCCATCTAGAGGAAGAGCATTTCATTGTCATGCCTGTCACTATATGTCATAGGCATAGATTGATGAAATAGAGAAAGATTATTTAATATTATATTATATAATTATTTCATAAGAATTTTCACATTTCGCCCGCAACTCTAATGAGGTTAAAAAAAAAATAATAAATGGATGTGTTAAAACTGAACCCACTGCACCTCTGTTGCATATTATACCCAACATGTTTGCTTTACGGATGTCTCTATCACAGGTTAAAATGCCTCCGATGATGGAGATTATTACAGCCGAGCAACTGATGGAGTATCTTGGTGAGTGTTACTGTTTTAGCCGTGGATGTCTATGACGAGCATAGCATCAAGTTTTGTGGTTTGTGACTTCTGGTCGGACACATCAAAATCAAAATCAACTTTATTGGCCAAGTAGTTTGAGTCACTCAAGTCAAATATAGTAAAAAAAAAAATGAAACCAAAAAACAAAATATACATGTATGACATATACACTAGTGCAGTGATTCTCAACTCTTGGGTCGGGACCTAAAAGTGGGTTACAGAGGTCGCTGACAGGTGACGACGAACCACCATCCGCGCTCACACTCACACGTAGGGACAATTTAGAGCATTCCATTAACCTGCCATGCATGTTTTTGGAATGTGGGAGGAACCCAAAGTACCCGGAGAAAACCCATGCAGGCACGGACGGGAGAACATGCAAACTCCACACAGGAAGGCTGGATCCGGAATTGAACCCTTTACCTCTGCACTGGGAATCCGACATGCTAACGAGTTGACCACCGTGCCTCCTGGACTAATTTAACGTGCATGTTTTGGGCGACAATGTTCTGCCACACTATTTATATGAAAATATCGGGAGGACTCTAATCTCAGCACAATCTGTCGTCCTAGTGCGTTGACACAATGGCGACAGATGATTCAGAGGGTGGTGGGCGTCACTCAGCAGCTCATGGTGCATTGTGCTGTCAGCTGGGAGACCAACGCTCACTGGTGCACTGAGCACCAGTGAGCTTTTGCCTCAGGGTGACACTTGGAGTTGAAAAAAAGTATATTTTGATGATATGTCTGTATGGATTCTCAGTCATTCATGGCATTATAATCCATCAAGGTTGAATCAAGGCGACTGGACTTTTCTTGTTTGTTGAAGGTGGTTCACCTGTGTGTCTTCAACAAACAAGAAGAGTCCAGTTGCCTCCATTCAACCTTTGTGGGTTGTATTTAGATGATTGCCTTTCTCCTGGTGCGGCGCAGCTGATGACTCTCACGACACTATAAATTGATAAAGTTTTTGGAAAAATCATCCTTAAAAAAGCACAAAAGAAAAAAAAATCCAAACAAATTCAAATCAAAACAAATAAATACTCTGAACAAATGTGTTTTTCTGAGAAAAATAATTACTTTCCATCAGATTTGTGAATCATGTAGTGGAAATACAGTTGCCGTTTCTTTTTGTGGGATAACAAGCCAAGCTCGAGAGGCGGCTGTCTGCTCCTACGCAACAAGGTCAATGGAACTTTCAAATAGTAACAAAGTCGACAGTGGAGAAATATGTACGTAAACGTGGATGAAACAAAAGCGGACGTTCCACTTTTTTCTTTTTTTTTTATTTAAAAAAAGTATTGCTGTTGTTTGACTCTCGGCTTACTCCACTCATCTTCACAAGGGTCGCAAGCGTGCTGGAGCCTATCCCAGCTGCCTCCGGGCAGTAGATGAGGTACACCCTGAACTGGTTGCCAGCCAATCGCAGCCCTTTTAGTCAGTTATTATTTGTTTTCAATTTGTTGTTTTCAGCTTTCAGCCAAGTCTTTCAAAGAGATCTTTGTCATTTCATCATAAAACCAGACAACTCCAAGAAAATCATTTTCTTCAAAATCAGACAAGTCTAAAATGTTCATATAAAATACAGTGCCGAGAAAGTATTTTGACCTTTTCAGTATTTAGTTATTTATTTATTTAAGTTATTTAAGTTATTTATTTTTGCATGTTTATTACACTTAAATGTTTTTCTTTGTCAAACCAATCTTAGTCAGGTGACGCAAGTTAACACAAAATGCAGTTATTTATTTATATTTTTTTGAGAGAGAAAATACATCCAAACCTCCAAGGCCTTGTATGAAAAAATGAGTTTCTCCTAAACCTAATAACAGGTTGGGCCACATTCGGCAGCAGCAAATGTAATCAAGTGTTTTCTATAACAGACAATGAGTCTTTCACATGTCTGTGGAGATATTTTGGCCCACTCTTCCTTGCAAAATTGCTTTAATTTAGCAGCACTGGGGTTTTTTTTTAGGTGTGAACAGCCTTTTAAAGGTTATGCCAAAGCCTTTCAATCAGATTTAAGCCATTTCGAACTTGACTTGTTGATGTGATTTTTGATCGTTGTGATGCAGAACTCAAATGCACTTCAGCTTGAGGTCACAAACTAATGGCCAAACATTCTCCCTCTTGGTTCATGGTTCCATCAAACGTTACAAGTCATCCAGGTCCTGAAGTAACAAAGCAGCAACAGAACATCACACTATCATCACCATGTTCGACTGTTGATGTGATGACCATAGAATAGTCTCCCAAAAATCTTGGGAACCATTCAAATGTGTTTTGCCAAAAATAAGACAATCCTTTATGTTGTTTTTGGTCAGTAGTGCTTCATGCCTTGAAACTCTGCAATGGATGTCATCTTTGCCCAGTCTTTTCTTCATTGTTGAGTCATGAAACCTTGACCTTAACTGAGGTGAGGGAGGCCGGCAGTTCTTTCAATCAGCGGTCCTCACCCACCTGACCACGGCCCATTACTGCTCTGCAGGGATACTTGGTACAGGACTGCACAGCTTGGGGACCACTGCTTTAGTTCTTGCCCTTTGCGACCTCCTGGATGAGTCATCAAAATGCTCTTGGAGTAATTTCTATAGAATGGCCATTCCTTAGAAGATTCACCACTGTTCCATACTTTTTTAATTTGTGGATAACGGTTCTCACTCTGATTCGCTGGAGTCCTAAAGCTTTAGGAATGATTTTGTTTGAGAAATCATGGACGCAGACGTGTTTGAGGACATACAGGGACGAGTATTTGACAAGGTTAAATACCTACAGTATGAGCTTGTGATTGGTTTTAAAGTACATAATGCTAGCTGCAAGAAAATGTGCATGGCAGTTCCCAGGTTCTGAAAAAAGACCTTTGAATGAGTTTTACACACAAGTTGTTTGGTTTTGCAGGGTTAGGAATTGCAGTATTGAACGATGCTGTAATAGGCAGCCTGCTATTAAGCGCTGTGATTGTCTTGGCCATACTGAGCATTCTTCTTGCGCCCCGGCAGGAGACTACATCCTGGAAACCAAACCGAAAGAGATCTCGGAGGCCCAGCGCCTAAATTATGAACAGGTAAGTCGTACTTACAGTATCTTCCAGATCAATAGACAACATTACCAATGAATATGCTTTGACTAATAACGTACACACAACAGGCAGTGGTTAGCATGTCTTTTTCACAATGCTGACTACTGAGGTTCGAGGTTTAAATCCCTCACATTCTAAAAATGCGTTTGATCCATTGAAGACTTAGCTGGAAATGGTTGTTTGTCTATATGTGCCCTGCAACTGGCTGGCGACCAGTCCAGGGTTTACCCCCTCTCTCCCAAAATCAGCTGGGATTGGCTCCACCTTTGACACAAAAGACAGGTACTATCGAAAATAATGCTCAAAGATCAGTTTTATCAATGTGGTTGAAGTTTGTAGTGGCTCGCCGTTGTGTCATACTGACAGGCTTTTTTGGGGATATTTTGAAAACCTTCTTCAAAGCAAAACATTTTAAAGTCAACGCTTGCTGCCAAGAGCACTGAATGAAAGAAATGACACTCAGGTATGTTTATGCTCTTCATTGCGCGGATTCAAACCAAAAGCTTTTTGCTCTGCTTTTCCATTTCATCTTCAACGTCATCGGTAAATGCAGTCATTAAATGAGCCCATGCGGAGTTTGACGTGTGGTCGCCAAGATGCAGGAAGTCGTTTTTGTTCTGCTCTTTTATTTCGAAGACCTCTTGGCAGTTGTACTGTATTTTGCAGTAGTGTGGAATGACACTGCATCGGTGGGAGCTGTTTCTAATATTTCTATTGAGTTATTTCGCTACATGAGAGTGACAAACGATGTTCTCTCAAAGCTGCGCACTTGAACCATTGCACAGTGTTCCCACCCCCTCAGCGCCCAGCAAATGTGTGCACTGCATACCGTACATTTTTTTAACCTCATCTGTATTTGCGTTGGTATTTTCATATTTTCCTCATATAAATACATTAAAAAGTTTATTTTTCATATGTGGTTGATGGAGCAGGAAAGAAAATTGTGACAAAAAAAAAAGACGGTCTTATCCTTGACTCGGCGTTGTCCAGCATTTGCACTGTCCACTCGTCACCTCGCCATTCTGCTCATAAGCGACCGGGGGATAGAGCCTCGATGCTAAGTAAGAAATAGTTGTACGGAGACATTTGAAGCATATTAGCACGACGCACGTATGAAGTCTCGATGGTCATTTATTGTGCATTACACTCAAGTTCTGGCAGCCCGAGCTCCATTTGTCACTAATTCCACGAGACGCAAATGATCACACTTTGGCTCAGTCAAACACAGTCAGAGCCCACCCCACCTCCCCTGTACTTCAGATCAATTTTTACATTAGGTGAGTTGAGAAACGTGTATGTTCAAAGATCACATTGTTGATGAGCAAAGCACCAGTTTATGAAAAAAAATCAATAAATAGAAAGTGACCACTGCCATAGCGTATGCACTTCTAGTCCATACATGCGGTAAGTGTTGAAAATGGCTTGCTCTCTTTGGCAACGTATTGTTAATGATTGAATAAAGATTGCATTTTTGGAGTTTCCTCAAAAGTGATGATTTTTTTTTTAGGTAAAAGGATTCCGCCTGACACCAGCGACATGCACAACAAATTGAAAAATTGGAGAAAAAAAAAAACCCAAAATGCTTTTGTATCTGTATATTGCCGACATTCACCTGTCGCAGGTCGTTCAGGAACGCATGGCCTGGGTTCACTGTATTGGTACTTGACGAGCACGGTCAACACCAAGGCTACACAATGACTGAAACAAAACATGACCCATGTCATGGATCCAAAATATACCAGGAGAGGGTTAAGAACATTTTTCAATTCAAATATAAACACCGGGAACCAGTTAACTGAGGCTTCACACTTGTGTGTGCATGTGTCGTTTTCTAAGTGAGAAAGTAGAACCAATTATAGATTAGTAAGTGAGCCCACACATATGAGGGGGGCTGTTTGCGGTGGTTAGGGACCACTGGGGAAAAGAAAAAAATATATATTTTCTTTTAATCCCAAAAAATCTTGAATAAGCAGTGATGCATCACCAATAAAATACATTTAAAATATCACGCAGTTTCACACAGTAGCACTTCCACATAGTCGCACTTCCACCTGCTCATTTGCATTAGAGAAGAAACTAAAACACGCGGGAGAAGAGAATGTTCTCGACTGCGAACATTTACGCAGAGTTTGCTATCAAAACATCATAAAAGTGAAGCGCGGCTCTTTCTCCGCCGCGCTCTCTTACATAAGATGCGTCTTGCGAGACATTGGTGAACAACGGAGGTCAGGGCTGCGCGATGTCGCTCGCAGTGGCGGTAAATGCTTCGAGACGCACGGCTGGGTTCCGCCTCAGGCTATTACCGAGGTTTGCTTTGTATGTTTTTGTGTGTGCGGTTCACCATGCGAGGAACTCGGATCGGAGATGGAGTTCCGCTTCCTCTGCTTCCTCCCATCTCCTGTGGCCTGCCTACGTTGCGGCCTGTCCTTGCTCCAGCAGCACATCTGTGGATGATTTGAAGCCACGTTTTAAAGGAGAGGAGAAATTTTTGGCAGCACGCTCGCACGCTGATGCTCAGTTGCTCAGTGGCACCGGCTTTCTAAATTTAAGCGGGGCTGAAATGCAACTTCTTAAATAAATCAACAGCGTCTTCAGGGAGAGGCTCAAGTTTTGCGTTGCACGGTAATTATGGCAGTCTAATCCTAGACTTTGGCCTGGGAGCTCTAATGCATGTGGGTGTCCATGCGCCACTTGTATCGCTGCAGACAGAAGTGGGCGGTGCTGGAAGCTCAGGTCCAGAGTGTGTATAATCATATTTTTCTTTCCATTTTCAAATGGCAGTCAAAATGAAATATTTCGTGGCTCATTGTGCACCTCCGCTACCTCAATTTAATACAAGTCCGAATTTAGAGTTGTGCACCTTCATTGTAGTACCATATTGTGCCACAACTTGCCGGGCAGCACTAATTAGTGTGAGAAGAGGCAGAGTAGGCCCCTACTAACTCCACTACTAGTTGTTGCTGTCACAGAGTAGAGCGAATATATGTCTGTGACTAACGCTGAAGGCTCCGTGTGTGAAAGTAGCAATCATTTGAGAGTTAAAATTACTGTGACATTTATGCTAAGTTCCGTTTGCCCATCCGTGGCGTTTCTCATGTGATTCAGCTTTACAATAAAGGAACAAATACGTTAAAAAGGAATACTTTAAAAAGTGTGTTTTGGTAAGTTGAAATGTTTTTAAAGCGTGTGGGAATGGGAAAATTATACAGTATTACCAAAATGTTTGCGTATGTGCTCCTTCGTTTGTATATGTGGTCTAGATTTTCACCGATCAAAAGTGGGGCCTGGAACATATCTTTGATAAACAAATAATCACTGAATTTGTTTTTGAATCTAATGCAAAACTATTCAACCATTGCCTGTATCATATCTTTACTCATGCTCGTCGCCAATCTTCCATTTCCCTTGACCAGTTAAATATTCCAATCAAACGTAGTCCCGTGGCCTGTTTTTCTCTTTTGTGTTTTTGATCCTGAGCCTAAAATTGAATTTGATTACAACTTCAAAATGAAAAGAACAACTGATCAACGGATTGTGAATGTGTGCCCTGCTCACCGCGTTCTGAAAGGATTTTTGTTTTCATTGCATGTTGGATTGAACCGTTTACACCAGCACTTCACAACAGTTCTATTTTTACATCCGTGTTCATACGTCATTTGTCACACGGGTGTATGAGGATTAAAATAGCAGTCGCTGCTCTTTAGCGGTTGTTTAATATTTACTCAGAGGAGCCGTGGAAGTGAAGAGTCCAGTGTTGCAATGTGTATTTGTCTCCGTGGAGCTGAGCTGCACTATTGCAAGGCAAACGTACCATCATAAACCTCATTTGAATGATTTCTCCCTTGTTTGAATGTAGTACCCACAAGTACTTATTCAAACCACAGCACACTCGAAAAAATGCATGGACATTGTGCCATTAAAGTTGTTCAACCAAACAACCGGTTTCCAGTAATACGGTCAGCTCAGACTCAGCCGTTCTATTCATGTGCCCAAGTCATTCTACTAGTGTGCTGAATTGAGAAACGAAAGAGTGCACTAGTATATGGACTTATATTGTGATTGCGATTTCATATGCAGTTTAATATTTATTTCCAAGGCCATATTCCCATGTATTAATCTGTATTCCAATAAACAATAATGTTTTGGTGTAATAGCTTAGCCTGATGCTAAAATAAAGACAAATGAACCATGAATTAATGTGAAACACAGTTCATCGACTTCAGTTGGAGTTGTTAACTTACTAAACAGTTGGACATGCTCTCTCTTAAGCGTTCACGACGACACGACAAGTGCGGCATGGACAAGTCAGGAAATCCGAAGTCAGTTTCCAACAATAATGGAAACAAATCTGTGGCTTAATTACTTTGTGACTTATTTCATTTTGCTGAACCAGTTGCCAGCCAATCGCAGGGCACACATAAACTAACAAGCATTCACATTCACAGTCAAACTTAGGGACAATATATAGCGTTCATTTGGTGTAACCTCCCATGCATTTTTTTGGAATGTGGGAGGAAACCGGAGTACCCAGAGAAAACCCACGCAAGCACGGGGAGAGCATGCAAAATCCCAAACAGGAAGGAGTCTGGAGTCGAACACCGGACATCTGCACTGTGAGATGGATGTGCTCTCCGGAGCCCAATCTATTCAACTTAATTACATTCAAAGAAACAACAAATCATCAGCAATAAATATATATAACATAAAACCAATTTATTGTGATTTATACCTGTGTGCATCTCTCATAAAAGGCGATTCATTACATATCTAGATAAACGGTGAGCGATACAATTGAATTGTAACAATTCGATTCAGTTTGGTTAAAACCGATTTTCTGATTCAAATCCGTTTTTGTTACACCCCTAATATACAGTATGCACTGTATATTAAAAAAATAGCCGACCGACCAACTGAAATGAAGCGGAATTTTGTTTTCGTGTTGTTTTTCAAACGTGGATCCTTTGCGGTTTCAACATTGCATTCCATGATTTGAATTTGATTAATAGTTCAGCCCTAATATGGACCTTATGCTGGATATGAAAAAAAAACATGCTCAAATGGTTTTCCTTACATCTTGCGCAGTAACGTTGTGCTGCACAGTAGGATATTTATGTCAGCGACTCGTGAATTTGAACAATTCAGTGTGAAACTCTGACCCAACCGTTTCAGTTCAAGCCTGTTGTGTTGCTAATGACCGCGTGTCGCTGGGATCCTTCATGAGCCCAGATGAGTGCCAGTGATGCGGCGCTAATCATATCATCTGCTGGTTTCCATCTGATGTTGGATGCACCAGATGTGGTCCATTACAAAACTTCAACTAATCCCAACGTCTGTGAAGCTCGCCAGCATCCTAATCCGCATGCTCTCTCATTTGTCAGATCGAGGATTTCCACCTCGACACAGTCACTGCATCAACCATCAAAGATGAAGTCGCGCTCGGGGCCTTGGTGCTCAACTCCAATGTAAACTAATAAACATGAATGTCATTACATTGCACTTGAGCTGGGTTATAAAACCTGAAAATAAAATGTGATTTAATTTCCAATGGTAAACAATTTTCCTTTTTTTTCCGATCAGAAGCTTGAAGGTTATATGCTAAATGACTGCTATTTCAAACTGTCTTTTTATTCCCTTCACCTTGTCCTAGGCCCGAATTGCAGCTAAAGATAACCAAATCCAAAGCACGATGTCACTACCGTGCTTCACTGTAGGCGCTGTTGGTGTTCTTTTGGCGATGAAATTATGGCCAAAACGTTCAACCGTGGCGCAAACAGGGAATTATGAACTGTTCCAAATAGCAGTACCGTATTTTCCACAGTGAAAGGCGCACTGGATTATGAGGCGCACCTTCAATGAATGGTCTATTTTGTAATTTTTTTCATATATCGGACGCACCGCATTATAAGATGCAATCTACAATGCATCCACTAGATGGAGCTACGCTCAAGGAAAGACCAACAGAATGATCAAATGTCAGTAAAACTTATTGAATTAATAAAGCAGTGACAGAGTTCACTTAACCAACAGCAAGTTGTAACATTGACTCATTAACGTTGAACCCCCTTAAGTTTGAACTCTGCGCTGTCAGCATGTCTCGAGCAAGGAGCCATTTTGGGGTCGAAATATTACCGGAATGACCATACACAAGGCGTATCGGATTTTACGGCGCGCTGTGAGCTCTTAAGAAAATGGAAGGCTTTTAGGTGCGCCTTTTAGCGCGGAAAATACGGTAAATGTGTGCATAAAACATTGGAATTTACTTTTCTGTCAGATATTACTGTTAAATTTGGATTCATGCATTCATTTAATAGTACACATAAGGAAGTGTGGTTGTAGTTTGCGACGATGTAGAATTGCACGGTATCATACAGAGATGTGTCCTAATATTTGGGTTACCTTGTTTAAAAAAGTATGAGAAAGAACTCCGTATACTACAATGCAACTGTAAAACACTTGAAAAAAAACATTTTGTTATCTCTCTTAAACTAAGAATGATTATCTTTTGAAAAGAAGATTTTTTTTTTTTTTTGCTGCGTCTGATTGCACAGGCGTACCCCCTCAGGGGAACTGATTCAATTTGTACAGTACAGAGTATCTGCTTACCTTGTTTCCTCTCAGCAGTGTAATGAAAACGTTGAAGCGCACAGATGTCATTGTCGGAACGAAGTTGTAGGGCTCAGCTGCGGGGCTTATCTTGAGTCCAGACTTTAATGGCAGCGTGGCTTGCGGCCAGCTGGGAGATGCTTCGGGGCAGAACGCTAGAATGGGTCGGACTCGGATTCATCGGGTTCTTCGGTGTGTGGGCACCTGGCACTCGCTTTCCATACTCCTACATAGCAAGATGTGTGTGTGAGTAACAAGGTAATGAAAAGTCACCACTTGATGCTCACCGTGTCAAAATCATGGATGCTTTTCAAAGAGAGAGGAATTTGTTCATTCCATGCCTTTTTACTTTTGCCGAGTAGAAAAACTGTACCGCTTTTCACGAAACATTGCGTTGCCTTCACTTTCGAGCCATCCATTGACATCTGCTACATTCAAAAGTTGATAGAAGACCAAATTATGTTCTCTTTAAGTAACATTTTGTGAGGGGTCAATGTTAGCAGTTCAACATGGGCCAGTGAGTTGCTGCAAGACTTTTTAATACACAGATTGTTAACATCGTGAAGTACTTTGTTTTAGTCTGATTTCCTATTTGACACAGATGGAACATGCACGGAGATAAACCACTAATCAAATCATTTGATTCATGTCTTATTAGCACGTCTCTCTTCTTCTTCTGGTTTCAATTTTCTCCACTGATCATCCTGTTGATTGCAGGGCTCAGCAGCCCTCATTAGGCAGCCGCTGGACTGCATTATCATGTCAGATGTATGTCATCAAAGGGAGTTTACACATGCTCAAAGCAGACAGACCCGACGAAGAGAGGCGGGGTTATTGTTAAAAGCAATAACTGTCAACTAGCTAATGGTTTCTGGTAAAGGTAGAAAAATCAATGGGCTGCTATCAGTGTGGACCGTGCAGGCTCGAATGCACACCAGTCCAACAACCGCATTTGTCCTATGTTGTTTTGTGTTTAAAAAAAAAAAAAAGAAAGAAAACAATTGAAAGAGCTAATATCTGCCAATTGAACAGAGAGTGGATTAATCAGTTGGGTCCTGGTGTTGTGTTTAATAATACAAAAAAAAATTGATCGGTGGGATTATTGGGAGAACACACAATTCTGCAAATATCCGACAGCCGCAGGCCTGGGTTGATGGATGGTTGAACCCAAGTTAACATGACTTTATCCCCCTATCTGTTCCCTTTTTTTTCTCCTCCTAGAACATGAGCGACGCCATGGCAGTATTGCACAAACTACAGACGGGCTTGGATGTGAATGTGAAATTCACAGGGGTGCGGGTTTTTGAGTACACTCCAGAATGCATCGTGTTCGATCTGCTGGACATCCCCCTCTACCACGGCTGGCTGGTGGACCCCCAGGTATGGCTTGACCATTCACAGTCGTGAAAATGAGCTAGAACAATTGTGGTACTTCATAATGTTCGGCAGGGTGCTTGTTTCAACACCATTTTTTTTTTTTTTTTTGGTCGCGACTAATAGTAGCTTTGTGTCTCCTACATCATTTCTTGGCAAATACTGTTTCCCCACAGTGTCTATCTGTTTTTGCAGATGTGTGACATTGTCAAGGCAGTGGGCAACTGCAGCTACAACCAGCTGGTGGAGAAGATAATATCCTGTAAACAGTCAGACAACAGTGAGCTGGCAGGCGAAGGTCAGTTTGTCTCTCTCCGGGCTCTCCTCTTGTTCTCCTCCCCCGTTTCTGTTACACTGCAACACATTACAAGTCCCCCCCTCCCCGTTAGTTGTTGGCCATGAAAGCGCGCCACAATTTTCCCGTCTGTTCAACGAGTTAATCCTAATGCCTTGGTGCTTCGTGACCCAACTTACGATGCTGTGGAGTTAAAACCTTTTAAGCAACGAATAATTGGACACAAACAATGGAGCAAAATATGTAGACAAACAATTTAACAATACTCATCGGTAGAGTTCAGCGAGTTGGAAAAAAAAATCGAACACGATATAGGGCATTTTATATCACGATAACGATGTACTACAATATTTTTTTAGTTATTCTGTTTTTTTTTGTTCGATAGACTGTGACTGCTGAGCAAATGAGAAATGCACCCACTAGCGCAGCTCTATAAAATTAACAAACGTGAACGCAAGAGGTACAGTAGCTGACATAATTGTGCACAATTGTAGATAATCAGTCCAACTCAAAGGCATAAAAAATGTTTCCGACTGAATTGGCTACGCTCTGGGTGACATAAGCAGCCAAGTAACGCTTCTTGGGACCTTCTCTACTGTTGAATGATAGAAAAGAATTTAAAAATCGGTGATTGTCTGTTATGCTATTCTTTATGTCTTGATGAGGCACAAAATGCAAATTTAGACTCGCAAACTACTATGCAAAACTGTTGATTTCGAATCTTGTGTTGTTTGAAGGAATAGCCAGCATAACTTAAAGTACCCTATTTTGTAAATAGTTGTAAATAATTATTTTTTTTAATTTAATTCATTGCCAGAGTAGTAATATTCATTATTTGCATTCACCCAGCTTATTAATTTTCGTGTACTGTTAGATTTAATTGTGCATCATAAGATTACAATGTAAGATGACTGTGTCATGATTCACTTCCATGAGTTATTGTTTAGTCTGCCACCTAATGGTTGCGGTGTGCAAAAAGTATAGTAAGTGAAAGCTTTTGACCATCATGCATGCTTTCTCTTCCATTCTTTTTGTTCACTGTTGCTGTACATGACAAATGACAATAAACACAAAAAAGTGACATAATAAAAACTATTCTGTCGTCTTCACGATACAAATCGTCATTTCGCCTGGCTCTAGTCAGCTCTAGTCATTGGCTTGATATATTCTTTATCCTTTGCGAAAAAATGACCACTATTACTGAAGAACGGTGAGTCGGTTGTGAAACTCTTCTTCGTGTGTGTCTGAGTTGCACAGCCCGAACGTGACCAATAAGCGCACACCAGAAGGAGCGGCACAACGTCCATTGAATTGACGCAAAAAAAAAAAAAAAAAAAAAACAATTTTTGCTGGTTGTTTTTGGTAGGATAGGACGGGTTAATATAAATACTGTAATAAATTTACATCTCATGTCACCAGCTTCCAAAATGACTCAAATAAAATAACAATGAAATACATTGACAAGATGTGAACACATTAATAGCAAACTTCAAAAAGATTTAAAAGTAAAGAAATTAGTGTATTTCATTTAAAATAAATAAATAACCAAAACAAAAAAAAGATTTTAAAATGTTTAGAAGACCTTAATCAAGGTATGGGGAAAAAGCAACGTTTGTAACCTGGATTTAAAAGCATTTCCACTCAGGGCTGACTTCACATCTGTTGGCAGCATATTCCAGAACCCGAGCTACAGTGTTCTGAATGAGCTCCAGCTGTTTGGTACTCTTTTGAATTCATTCAGATGACTGTTACAATAATCAAGTCTGCTGCAGATAAAAGCAAGGATAAGCTTCCCCAGACCTGTTTGGAACATGCGACCCCTCAGTCTGGATACGTTTTTCAGCTGGTAAAAGGCTGTTTTAGTGATTTATTTGATAAGATTGTTGAAAATCAGGCCTGAGTCCCTCGACACCCCCACCCCCGCTCCCCCTCCCACCCAAACCCAAGATTTCTTACTTGGTCTTTGGTTTCGAAACACAATGACTCCAGGTCTTTTCAAACAGCAATCCTCTCTTCTTTATTGCCATAAACAATTATCCCTGATTTGTTTTGAAGGAAATTTGGGTTCATCCAGTTACTTTGCTCTAGACAGTGCCAGAATATGTTAATTGTATTGATGTCATTTGGAGACATTGATATGTATAGCTGTGTATCATCTGCAAAACTGTGATAGCCAACATTGGCGTTCTGAAGCATTTGACCCAATGGTATAATAATACAGACACCAAAAGGGGTCCAAGGAGTGACCCCTGGAGGATCCCACATGTCATGGTCATTCGATCAGATTCAAAACTTCCAGAGGTCACATTTAGCTCCTTTCCTGCAAGTAGGACTTGAACCATTTTAGCACTGTTCCATTTAATAAGATTTAATAAATCCTTTGGAGGGAGCATTGATTACCTGCAGATTTTTGCTCTTCGTGACTAGTGGTGGAGCAATGTATTTCACTTATTGCTTGGCAAATACGAAACAACGCTGAGACGGAACTAAGAGATATATAACATCAGTCCACTAAGAAGCACATGACAGTACAGTGCATATTTCTAATGGACTCGCCACTGCAAACCCGCTTGACACAAACCACCAGCCAAGTGTGAATCAAAGCGAGACGTGCATGTGGCGACACACTGGTGACCTACTTCCACAAGTCATGCTTTCCTCACCAGCACACTTGAACTTGGACACTGAGTATTTGCCCACTCAACATTGGGCTTCCTGAGCGGCTGTCTGCAATGTGTCTTGTCACGTGAGAGAGTTATGCCATTTTCAACTCTTCAGTATTATTCGTCGTTCTTGGCAAAGAATAAAGATTATACTCCTCCAAGTATATGCCTACATGTTTTGCTCCACCAGTTTGTTTAAAATGTAACAAAACCAACATATAGGCGCAGTTAGTTTCCCCGACAGTGGGAAATGGTCATGATGTGTTAGCCAAGCAAAGTTATCTGGGCGGGTCTTACTTTGGGTCAACTGTGAGAGTGCCTTCTAAAAAGGGTGCCTAATGACTTTTTGCGTAATCCTGTAAAAAAATTAACACACATCATCCATCCATCCATCCTTTATCCAAACCGCTTATCCAATGAAAAACTCACCTTCTTAGCGCCACTAAAAATAAACATATTTTGTCATGAATACCTCCTTGACAGTGTCAATCAAAACTGAGAAGGTTTAATTACCGCAGGCTGTGCTGCAGCTTTTTCGGAAATGCTATTCCAGATTCTGTCCCATGTTCCTGGATGAGTAAGGAGGGTGTTGTGATTGTCAATGCATGGTAGATTAAAGGCATGCGCTGTCATTGCATTATACTCTGCCAGCAATTGCAATCCTTTTTTTCTGCACCTGTGTGTGACAGGCATTGTGGCAGAGCAGTTCCTGAGCAGCACGGCCACTCAGCTGACGTACCACGGCCTGTGTGAGCTCACATCCACCGTGCAGGAGGGAGAACTCTGCGTGTTTTTCAGGAATAACCACTTCAGCACCATGATTAAATACAAGGTGAAACACGTGAAATAAAGGCTCGCATTCAACATCATTTTCGAGAAAATTTCTGTGTTATATTAATCTGCCCATAGCAGTTTCAACGTGTTTAGCATATTCACGGTGCTTCACTTTTCCAACATTTTAAAATTGCCTTCCTCCAAAATTTATGACATTCCTTTTACCCCCTCATAATTCTACCAACATCCCATAATGACAGTGTGAAATTTTGGTATAAAAATCTGATGCCAGTTTTTCTCTCGGTTGTAAAGTTAGACAAATACTTAAGGGTTAATTTTTTATTTTTTAAGACAAATGTTCTGCCTGTATGTGATATCTTGATTGTTGTATTGTTGTTCGCGTTAAATTTTATGATGCCAAAATATCAGAATCGGCCTCTACTTTATACTCCACTTAATGTGCTAAATTCTACATTTAAAACTAATGATTTATCTGACACGAAAGTGGTTGTATGTACAAAATAGTCATAAGATACATATGTGGAAATAATACTAAAAAAATATGTGGTATAGGCAAGTATAAAAAAAAAATCATTTTTCTTTTCAAGTAGTAGCATCTCCCAGCATGTGGGGAAAAAAAGTCTGTCTCTCACATTTTCATTGATTGAAGCTCCTCGGTCTTCACAACATAGCTTTTGCTGCTGTGAAGGCGATTAAAAAAAAAAAAAAAAGCTGTGTTCCTACATGAAACCGTTCATTACATGCAGCTGCTTGGGAATTTTATCGGTGCAGCTGGACCAGACTTTTCCTGTTATCTGCAGTAGGGGAAGTGACTCGTTTTGTACTGTTTTTTTTTTAAACTATTCACTATCACACATTGGCTTTGCCAATACAGGCAAAGCCTTTGTGCGTCACCTTCATGACCCCTTGTCCACAAAAAAAATTTAAAAAAAGTGTAGTTTCTGCCAAACTTTCAGCGGGAGGTCATTCCAAAAAATGTGTAGAAATAGAACGTGGGTAAGTGCATGGTATGAAGTGCACACAGGTGATAGGAGTATCTCAAATGATCTTTTTCCTTTGAAATGAATGGGAATGCCATTACGGTAATCTGTTCCATTCTTCCTAAAAAAAAAAAAAACATGTTGTACTCTGTATTTTAATGGGGAAAAATTGCACTCCATAAAATTGTACTTTACAAGACCATACAGTAATAAAATGAAATCGAAAGTATTAAACTATTTTGTCACAAGGCTTCAAACGCATCAAAACCTTGATGGAGTATAAAACCGACAGACAGATGCAATGCTCATTGAAGCGTCTTATCTCCTCTCAGCTCATTGGTATGGCACTAATATTAGTCATTCCTTTGTTGATGATAAAGGATGTATGAGTGACCACTGTTATATTATCTGTGTCGCTGGACCATTTGTATTTAGTCCATTGCTTCAAGGGCTAGCGCTCCGCAAGATAGATGCGATTTAGCATTCGCAATTAGCATTAAGATAGTGGAGTGAAAAGCTAAGCGCTGCCGCGTAAGCTTCAACTGGGGTGGCATTAAATAGCTCACAGCTTCTTTTTTGAGGTTTCTTCATTAGTTGCCAAATTGCTGCTTATTGTGAAGTGAGTGAAGTTCACTGCCACCATACACTGCCAGAATTTCAAGTCTGCGCTTGCATGTCAAAGCAAAAAAATGCCCAAACGGCAGCTCGTATCTCAAAACACTCAAAAAAATCGAGTCGCTAATATTTCAAGAGATAAGTGCATTTATTTACTGTACCTGTGTTTGTTTATCTCCAGGGTCAGCTATACCTACTGGTGACCGATCAAGGCTTCCTGACAGAAGAAAAGGTCGTGTGGGAGAGTCTTCACAACGTGGACGGAGATGGAAATTTCTGTGATTCCGAATTCCGGTTGAGGCCCCCGTCGGACCCGGAGACCGTGTACCGAGGACAGCAGGATCAGATAGACCAGGTCTGAGCACTGATGCAGGCAAGGCTTGCAGAACCTGCATTTTATCCCTGCAACCAGGATGTTTTTATTACGCCATCAAAAACTGGAAGGGGGAAAAAAGTTTTCCTCTTGTTTAATTTATAAAAACTTAGAATGCCCTAAATACTTGCTAAATTCACAGCAAATCCATTGTCCTACCGCACCCCTTAAAATTCTCTCCATAATGTAGCAAAGCTTCTCAGTGGCCCCTCAATTATTCATCAGGCCTCTGCAATTTTGGTGGATTCACAGCCATCTGTTCAAAAGCAGAACTTGCTGACAAATTCTCCACTCAGACAATGGCTTGGGCAGACTTTATAGATGACTTGTTTACTCAGACAGGCCTAGTTTGAGGAGGGGGACATCAATTTCTGAAGGTCAACAATCAACACCTTTAGATTAGAGAAAGCACTAATGAGGCCCACGGTACAATCGGGTTGTTTGCACCAAGATTGTAACCGAGAGGGAAGAGAATATGTCGTATGTCAAACGTCAAGTGCAGCTGCACAACCTAATGAGATCTAAACAAGAGATAGATCAGTATTGTGTAACGTGTATTGTGTGTATTGTTTTGGTTGTAGTTTGAGGGGAACAGGCACTGCATCATACTGAGAGCTGCTTAATTGAACCGTTAGTCTACGTCAGTGGTCCTTTACGAAAAGTACCACCTAAACAAAAAATACTTGGCTCTTTGAGAAGCACTATAATGACCAAAAAAAAAAAAAGTAGGTAGTAGGGCCAAGTGTCGTTAAATAATGATTCCATTAAAATGAATTGCACGTTAATGCTGAACAAAAATGCGAACCTAAATATGTTATTTAAGTTTAAATGCTATTGTACCGGAACCGTTAATACACCTGAACTATACAAATATATATATATAGAATAGAAATGCCATTAATCCATTCCAGCACTCCTCGGCCCGCCGCCAAAATAAAACAGTAAAAGTGTTTTTAATGCATTTTTTTCAAACATGAAGAATAGCAGCTTTTGACACTTTTTTTGTTTCAATTCAATCAACATTGTGTTGCTCCTTCCGTTGTACCTGCCTTGGCCATCTGGGGCAAGAGAATACAGAACTATAGAAATAGATATATGCAGTCAGTCAAAACTTCTCAATAAGCCGCAGTGGTATTGGTCATTCTGTGCGGATGATAAAGAATATATGCCTGTGAGTATTGTATTATTTGTCCACATCTGCTGCTTTGTGAAAGTTAAATAAAAGTTGTCGTATTGTACCTGAATAAATCTCTGAAACCAACTTAAAAGTTAAATACAACTGGACTGTATTTAAAAATATACTGCAATGGATTTTAAAAGTCACAAGTTGAAGTCACTGTAACAATATGCAAAGTTTGAACATGTCATTCAGTGATTCTAGCGGACTCCATCGAATGGTACATGAAGCAAACTTTGCCAATGGCTGGTGTACGTATTGCATGTTGCATTTTATCATCATCCTTTTTTGACTCAGGACTACTTGATGGCGCTGTCGCTGCAGCAGGAGCAGCAGAGTCAGGACCTACAGTGGGAGCAGCTCCCTGGCATCAGTGACCTGGAGCTGGCTAAAAAGCTGCAGGAGGAGGAGGACCGCCGAGCATCACAGTACTACCAGGAACAGGAGCAAGAGCAGGCGGCAGCGGCGCAGGCTGCACAAGTGCAGGTGTGTGTGTGTGTGTGGGGGGGGGGGGGGGGGTGTATGGGGCTTGAGGCAGAAGGAAACGAGTTAGAGGCAGGCGCTGAAGGGCTTGAAACAAATGGGAAGCACTCACTGCGCCACAGTGGGGGTTGTTGCTATAAAGAGTGTGAAATCTGGGCCTGTTTAATTGAACACAAATTGCTTATTCTGTTGTATGAATGACAACTGGTGGAGAGACGGGGTTTACCTTCTGCCATCTAGTGGAAGAGCAGGGAATTATTCTGCCTGACACCATATGTCGCTAGCATGGCTAGATGAACAAAGACACGCCTGTCGTGTTCATCCTTGCGAATAATGCAAGGTGCGTTATTTGCAATCTGCTACTCGCAAATTCACCTACAGTGGTGCCTTGAGATATGAATGATCATCTTTAAGATAAAGAAAGTTGTGATTGAGCTTTTTGTTTTAATATGACTCGTTTTACAAAGATTAGGAAGAATATATATACCTTTGAGTATTGTTATATTACCTGGCTGTATGTGTTCCTGCTGTGTTTATATATGACTATTGGTTATTGAGAGGAATGTCACTTTTGGAACTCAATGCTAATTTTCCGTTCAGCTATCGGTGGGATTTTACATTGACTGCAAGCATTAGCAACAGCGATGTTTCTAAAACGAAGTGTTTTTTGTATTTCAATATATAATGTGTGTAATTATTTTTGTTGTAAGTTTATATTTCCAGTAAACCCAACTGGGGTATCATTAAACAAGCATGCTCAGGGAGGAACGAATATCATTCGTTACACGCTTGCTGAACAAGCCTCACGGTGCCATCAGGGTGCTTTCACAACATAGGAACTTGCATGCACACACACAGACACACCACCATTTGGCACATTAATCATTTTTCTTTTGACTATCATGTTGTTATGATCCCAAGAAACCAAAATTGAAATCATTAATTGCCCAGCCATAATCTGTTTGATAGAAAAGTATTGCTATTATCGCCATCTTGTGGTATTTATAGGCAAGTGAAATCCTTTTAAAGGTGCAAATTAGTATCAAAAATGCTTGGATGACAACTGCCGGCCTCTGTGGTTGTGTGTGTTCTGCAGGCTCAGCAAGAGGCTGCAGAGGGAGACGAGGTGGACCGAGGGGCAGCGGGAG